>NW_009593743.1:0-13049 GCF_000690535.1 Cariama cristata
GTATTTTTATTTCTGAGCACTTCCTGGTCCAAAGCAGGTAAGCAGCCAGTCACAGGACTATCAGAGAAAATATGAGTGTGCTGGTGTCAAGAAACATCTGTCAACCAATCACATTGCAGTACGAAAACATGGGGAATGACGTTGTCAAAAGTAATGACACAGGACTTCTTCTTCTGACCTGCTTCTGGGTACAGTGGAAGGGGCAGCTAGTCTTGCCAGCCAATCACAGGGCTGCCTGAGAACATATGGATATGGTGATGTCAAGAAACAGCTGTCAGCCACAGAGCAGTATGACATTTAACAAAATGGCAGCTCCCTGCCATAAAATGGTGGTGGCTTGTCCTGCAATGGTAGCCAAAACAAAATGATGGCCCCTGTGTATTTAGGGGAAGGACTATCCAGGCCTGATGTATCTCTAGGCAAATCAGAAGGGGTGGCTGGTCCTGCCAGCCAAAGAGCATGTGACCAGAAGAGAGGTGTGACTTTGGCTGCCGAGGCTGCTGGGAGCAGGCAGGATTTCTGCTGGAGATGGTAGGGGAGAAGTTTCTTCTTACCCTGTGTGTCAGTGGTCCCTATACTACTCACAGCTGTGGTTCAGCTTGATCCAGATCTACCAGATCCACGTTCTTTCATTTTTTTCTATTCATGTAAGCTGGAAAGTTATTTTAATGGAGTATTACCGCTTTGGAAAGAGGCAAGTTTAGTGCAATAGCTCACTGAAAATATTCTACTTTGGTCGTGGAAGTGATTTACCCTTTAAAAACGAAAATTTCTCATCACTAATGAACTTTTCAGTTACCACGTATTTCATTGCAAAAGTTTGAACACTTGAATCATTTTACATGCCAAAAGTATGTTTCAAAGAGTGGATGATGTAAAGTGAAGACACAATAGAAAAAATAAAATGTCTTTTCATTCAAATGTAAGAATCACTTTGGATGGTACACTGATTAAAAAGAAATACAGATATAAAGAAAACAGAGAAAAGGCAACTTTTAAGCTTCTAAATAGTAACACCTTCCTTGAAAAATATTTATAACAAGTACTTTATATTTTCTTTATACTAGAGTAATGACATTTTGACTTTTGTAATGAACTAAAGCATTGAATAAAAAAGTATCATTATACTTCCTATACCCATGCATTTCTTTAAAAGCGAAATTAAATATAAATTATTACTCATCATTTTTATAAACACATTTTTGACTCAATGTATCACTGAAAATAAAGATCTAGCTTTACAACAATATTATAATTCCAGGACTTAACTGCTTTGTAAAGTAAAAAAATTAGGATCTTCAATATCAATACTATATATCAATTCTCTTCTTCCACAGATTTTAAGTATTTCAGTTTCCTTTTTTTTAGTTCAATATTTATTCTAGTTTAAGTCATTAGCAATAAACATTTTCCCATTTTATAACACCAAAGCATGAATCTGGTTTCTAACCATTGAAATTTTGTAATTGTCCTCTCCAGTTGACTGCCAACTAGCAAAACTTCAGGTTTTAGGGGTACCTACTAAAGCAACAGAAATAGAAATCAACCTGTTGATTATGCATAGCTTAAGGGAAAAGACTGAATGTAGAAATAATGTGTTACAGAGGCTGATAACTGGGCACACAGAGGCTTCTGATCAGCTGGGCTTGGATTGGGCTTGGATTTTTATTTAGATTTTTAGGCAAGCCATTACTCCTTCAAAACCATGTATCATATATATGGATATCATATATATCCCTATCATATTTAGATCCTCTTTAACATGGTGAAACTTCATATTTGTGGTAGTTAAGTCAGACATGAACTGTGGCTTCTGTAATGAAAAGCAATGGAAACTTTTCTTACAAACTCATCGACAGATTGAACAGGGAATATGCAGTTGATAAGAATTGGCTGGGAGGCTGAAGACTGTAACCAGAAAGATCACACTTTTGGGCAGCAAAAGAGAAGAGGGCCCAGTCCTTCAGTGATCTTAATCTGTGATACAGAGCTGAGATTTTACAGGTAATTTTTAGAAGACTGGTGGAGTTTTGCCTTTCTGTAGTGCATGCTGTGATGCAGGAGGCATCAGTGAACAACCTGCAAGTGGCATTTTGCGGAGCAGATAGAAGGAGAACTTCAGCACATGAAAGATGTCATATTTCTTATTATTGAAAAAGTGTTATATCTCTGACAATGGATAGAGTAGTAATTCTTAATACTGATAGAAATTGTACATTGGAAATATGGGTGGTCTGGACAGAGGACAGGAGAGGACAGGACAGAGAGACCCTTTGTACTTAATACCAATGGTGATCGACACCTGAGATCTACCACTGTTCATTTGTGAATCCAACCTTGGGAGACAGGAAGAAGCATTAGGGGCCTACCTCATGCAAGATAAAGCAGGGTCTCCAAGTAATAAATTAGTCTTATTTTCCAATGTAGCAATCAGAAGGAGCATCATAGGTGAGAATGTAGCTTGTAACACTCAAAGTAATGACATATTATCAATGTATGTGAACACAGAAGAGCCTTCATGGAGAAATGAAATAACCAAATTTGAAAAATTTTCTTAAATTCTGTGTAGAGTGAGTCAGAGCATAAGGGAAACGCCAGAATGCTGACTGTGTTAAAATTTTAAATCTCAGCTTTGGTCACATTTGCCAGTGAAAAATACGTATTGTCAGACATCACGGTTGATAAAGGGAAAATTATAAGTAAATTTGAAATAGCAATTCTTACATACTAAAGACAGATTGCAAGAGGTGCAATGAACAATTAATTATGAAAAGTAATTATTTATGTGAGTACCATACTTCCTTTTTTTTATCCTAATTCTTACCTTTTTAATGCCCTCTGTTCTGCAGGTAATGTATGCTTGGTGTTAAGCATTAGAGAAAATGATGCATGCATTGCCATGGTCATAATGAACACTACCTTTTTAGTACAAAAAGTGATTGTACTGAAGTATAAACATTAGCAACAAAAACCACGTCTCTCAAACTCTAGTATGAAATGACACTAGAATAGACAATTCCTCTATGCAACTCTAGAATTCCTCTATGCAACTAGTCTATTTGCTTCCTATGTTAGAAGAAAAAAATTGAGCATTAAAAATATAGGGAAGATCATTATCTCTGGGAGTTATCTGAGAAGAATCATTGGAATCAAAGCCTATCTATGAAATGAACTAAATTATACGGTTGCCTAAATCTGTGATAACTGAAAAAAAAGCCATCATTTTATCAATTTTACAAAATTACTTCAATAGTAAATAATTTGAGAAATTTTGATTGCAATTTATAAGATTGAGTGAAGAAGTATTTCTAAAAAGCCACGGCAGTGGCAAATTACTCATACATTTGAAAAAATAGAAAGATAATTGTCTATGTTATCAATATTTTTTCAGCTGAAGGGAATGTGATAGCTTATGAAAATATAAGGGTCCTGGTGATCCTTAATAGGTAAAATCTATGAAAAATGTATGCACTGAAGTGCAATGTATCATAGTATATTTTATCTGTTACAGCAGTAAACAAAGGACCAGCTTCCACTCTCATTGCGCTCTACCTGTTGAGTAATTGCTGAAAATTGCCATTCTTCTCTCTGTATGAACTGAGATAAACATTCAGATTGGAAGGTATTTAGAAATATTAAAATATTCTTCTGTTTGTCCTAAGTAACCCTATGAAGATACAGGTTCAGGCACAATGACACACTAGTAATTCAATTTCTAGACTAGCGGACTAGAGCTGCCAACTGTTCTGAAGCAGAGAGTGTGTGGCAATTCCTCTGTGGAGTTCTACCTTTTTTTTCTTTTTTTTTTTTTTTTTTGAAAAAATATTGCCACTGAGCTAGATGACATGCTGAAAAGCTACTTTAAGTTATTACTATAGTTACAACTATAGCTGTACAAATTCAGGACTCACATCCAATAAGGGTCTGTTATACCTAAAAGAGAAGTTATCTGGAATTTAGTCTTTTGTTCAAAATTATGATGTAAAGAATAATACTACTACTACTACTAAAACCCTTAACCCAGTTATGTTAATTTCTGAGTTTAGATCACATTGTTTCACTTGAATATTCTGTACTCTTCAAGAACTTCAAGAAACCCAATTGTCCTTTTCTGAGTAGATTAGCATATCTTCCATACTATATGAAGAGTGGAAAACATCAGGCACAATTCCTCATAACAAATTTAGATGGACATCTCAACCTTCCTCCTAACCAACTGAAGGAAATAAGCACTTTTAGGGTATGAGTCACCTCATCCTCAGATACATATTAAAAAAGGTCTGATGAACCACACCTCAAAATGCCTGTTTTCTCCATTGACTATAAAGGAGATTAAGATGAGAAACTCAAATACAGACAACTAAATCCCTGATTTATAGCATGAAGCAGAATGACCTCACCATGAGTGTCCTTCTACTTAAGGCACATGCTGAGTACACTGAGAGGACTGAGTTCTGGAGAGAAAATATTCATAGGTGTTATTTTTTATTAAGACAAAGGTAGATAAAGTGACTTTGTCTCCCACTTTTTTGGCAGTATGACAGTAGGGGGAAGTGATTCAATTTACTTTGCAGCTTATGGTCAAACCCATTTGTTCCTATTCACTGAGCTATAGGTTAGTCAGTTTACTCAGGAGCTAGGCATACTTTAGACAAAAAAAGAAAAACAGAAGAAATATGATGCTGTAGCTTAGGTGATAGAGCATCTTTTTAGCAGAGAGATGCTTAGTCAAATGTTCCAATAAACTTTTAGTATTAAAGACTCAGCATTGTTGTGCCTTGTTTGGAGTAAGCTCAGATAGACTGCTCTGCAAAAGTAGAGCTAGGCAGTGCCAAAAGATTGGTGCAAGAACTAGACTTTTTTTTTTAATATTTATTTTTTTAATGAAGGCATAGGTATGTGTGAAAAAGAGTTATTCAACTCCACTGGACTTAGGCTAGTCTAAATATATTCTAAAAATGTATTTAGAAAGACTTACAGATAAATTTACTAATGAACATTCCTAAGGACTTCAGAAATAATCAAGTGTTACATAAGGTAACCAAAGTTTTAAAATGGCTCCAAAAATTACTCCCATTTCTGATTCAAGGGACTAGGTAGGTAGACCTGGCAGCAATATTCTATTGATACTATCTGTTAAGTAACTCAAAAATATAATGAAAGTGAAGATTTAAGTTAAAGAACTTCATTAGAAAACTGATGGTGATGTCAGATATCCAAGTATACTCTTTCATTTGTTATGAACACAACCCCAAGAGGATTATTTAAAGGTAGACAATTTTAGGCTGAAAGGAGAAGAAAGTAGGGAATCTAAGAAACTTTTTTCTTCAAACAGAAAGAGAATAATCCTCCTTGATTTATATCCTTTATTTTAATAGACAATTGAGAGGATATGGGAATAGTGATATAAAGTTATGAAAGTTATGTGAAATGGATTATTACTTTTGAAATTAAATTATGCTTATGAGAAGCAAACCTCTCTGATATGCTATGAAATATCTTGAAATGAATGTGTGGACTGCATATCAAGAATCTCTAGTTTCCCAATGAAAAGAATTTTAAAAATGGTAAATGATTGTTAAAATAGATTCTGGATCTATCTGTATGATCATATGGAATAGAATTCATAGACAACAGAGCTATCAGGAACCGGAACCAACCAGTTTCTGCAGTGTAGTACACATCATATATGGACTGATAAGGTCTGCCTGGGAAGCAATCCAGCTAAGCTAATCTGCAGAAGGATTTACCCAAATCAATAGGTCTCACTTTTTCCTAGAAACAGTTAACATGAATGTGGATCATGGTTAGTTACTCTACACTTTCAAACTCCAGTGTGTCAAAGCTTAGACAGAGTGGCACATAACCCATAATGCTTCCTTTTATGACTCCATCACAGAAAGACAAGAGTATGACATCACCTGGAATGAATACCTTAGTTACTGAGGCACTCTGAAGGTGAGAGTTTTGGGTCCAATCCCTCCCAAGATCAGAACATAAAACCCAACCTTTCAAAACCCAGAGCAAGTGGGCTGTTTATTAGACTAGTGCATACTGACTTTCCACAGGGCTATAACAGCAAGTAGCTGAGGTTATTTATGATCAGAATTACTAAATTTTGAAATAGTTTAGGCAGTGCTGTCTGATGTCAAGATATAACATGAGAAGGAAGGCTACCTATCCAGGATATCTTATTACATCTGCTTATCTATGTGAGCAGGAAAATTTGTAAGTTGGCACAACTATAGATCAGACAATGAAGGAAAGTGAGTGATCTGGACTATTGTCTGAAAAAATGGCTTTTTAGGAGGCATTTATGTAGAAAGAATCTGATCTTTTATTAAGAAAATAAATAATAATTACACTTTATTCACAAAAAATTGCAAGCACCGTAACTCTGTATATTAGGATCCCAAGATTATAAGTGCAAATACTATTGCCTGAAAATGCTTGCTATATTGTAGCCAGAGAGTTTAATATTTTTCAATAATATTGATCCTATCAAATAATTAAAATTTTAAAGGTCTGTGTGATTACAAGTGCGTATTTGATCATATTCGCCAAGGGTGCCAGACTTCATGCCTATTAGATACTTTAACTAATAGTGGACATGGAAAGTCACACACAAAAAAATACTAACTGAAAAATCACTGGTGTGAAAAAGCTTGTTTATAAAAAAATAGTTACAGTTTTATCAACTTATTATACACAGTTACAGTCAAAACATACAAAGAGCTGTAAAAGACAAAAATTGTAATTAAGTATGCTAATTTTAACAATTATTGCTCTTTGCACACTACAGCAGGATTGGGAGGGAGGGTCAGGAAAGAAGAGCAGAGCTTCTAAACACATATGCCATCGTAATCCAATTGCTGCTATGATGATAATCCTTCTGCTGCCAAAGTGGCATCTGTCTATCCCTTATGGTTATGTGTCGTATATCACTCCTACTCAAGTTCTCACATTTTGCTTCGAAACCGAGATTGGCATTACACCAGCTACATCAATTTCTACTTTTCTTAACTCTTCATTTTGTACTGATACCTAAACAACTCATAGTTTAAGGAGGTGAAGAAAAGGTTCTGGAGCCTTGATGCTGGCAGGATTTAAAAGTAAATAACACAGGCTGTAAGGTAGGCATGGTAAAGTTTCATGAAAGATTCCAAGAGAATTAAATCCTTTTAGATACCTATGTGTGTGATCTGCCTGTTAATTCAAAGATTTCACAGAAATAAAGTGAGAAATATACTGAGGTACACTTTGAGGAGGGAAAGGTCCATTTTATGAAACGTCACTGTAAACTTTCAGATTCAATCTTGACCTACTGCTGATTTCCTCTATAAAGAAATGACAGCCTAAGTTAAGTAGTTGCCAAAGTACGTGTTTCCCATTTCTCTTTTCTGTTTCCCATTGCAATTCCCATTTTTACAGTTCTTCAGAAAAAACAAAGCATATCTTCGCTTCATAGATTAGAAGTGACACACTCCATGTTTGCTGCTGCTATGTTTTGCAAGTTCTAACTCTTATGTCCTTCACTATACTCTTTCCTCAAAAAATCCACAAATAAGAATGCTAAAAGCTGTTATCAGTGAGGAAGCTAAATGTTTCCAATACTATCAGTGAGTTTTCAAAAAATATCCAGAAAAAATCTTTCAATTTTTTCCAGATGTTTCAAAAATACGAACAAACACTAAAGTCCACTATGATATATGATTTTGCTACATTTTAATTAATTATAATTATTGAGTCAAATTCATGAGAAATTTATAAAATAATACATATGTCCTCTTAAAGAGAATTCAAAGAGACTAAATTATTAGCCTATGATAACCTGACACTATCACTTCTAGGCTACATTTAATACTAAGATTCATAGATTATATTTTAACAGATTATTTTTAGTATAATTATTATATAGCACAAATGTGACAAATACAATTGATGCTAAATCCATAAGTGTGAGCTATATTACAGGTCCAATAGAGAAAAAAAATAATTTGTACACAATTATTACCTGAAAAATGAAAATCTGGACTGTATTTCAACTTTATGTGAAGTATCACTTATTTTTTATTGTTTGAAGGAAGCTCCATTTGCCATATAGCAACTTTTGCAAGATCAGATTTATAAATTTTGCACATAGAAAAAAACCTTCCTCCCTTCCTTTTTTTTTGTTTTAATAACAAAGTTGTCCATATTGATGATCAGACAGCTGGAGCACCTCTCCTGTGAGGACAAGTTGGGAGAGATGGGGTTGTTCAGCCTGAGAAGAGAAGACTCTGGGGAGATCTTAGAGCAGCCTGCCGGGAAGCCTACAGGAAAGATGGGGAGGGACTTTTTTTAGAAGGGTGTGTAGCGATAGGATGAGGGGTAATGGCTTTAAACTGGAAAAGGGAAGATTTAGATTAGATATTAGGAAGAAATTCTTCATGGTGAGAGTGGTGAGACAGTGGTACATGTTTCCCAGAGAACTTGTGGATGCCCTATCCCTGGAAGTGTTCAAGGTCAGGTTGGATGGGGCTTTGAGCAACCTGGTCTGGTGGAAGGTGTCCCTGCCCATGGCTGGGGAGTTGGAACCAGATGGTCTTTAAGGTCCCTTCCAACCAAACCATTCTGATTCTATGATTCTATTAAATACCTTCACCTCTAACTAGGAAATAAGGATAGAGACAAATGTAAGAAGAGTAAAAGAAAAAAATAATGAGCACACTTCAGATAGCAGAGGGGTTCATGAGGACTTGATTATCAGAAAAAGTCTTGCTGAAGAGAACAGAGGAACAGTAAGGAAGAAACTAAAGTAAAGGAGGAAATCACTGTGCAAGAAAGATATACAAGTTTCAGAATAGTGCAGAAAAGTAAATAAAATTAGAAAAAACACATTAAAAGTAAGATATATTATAAGGAAAACAGAAAAAAAGCTTTTGTAAGTAAATATATGTACCATGAATAACTGATAAAGGTTATAAAAATAGAGCACTAATAGAATAGGATATCAGTAGATCAGGAAGAAGTAAAAAGGAAGAGAGGCAGGGTAGTGATATGGTAATGCTATGCAAAGACTATGATGACAGCTTTCTATGCTGCAGGAGATCAAAAAGCGTGACTGGTACCTTCCCCAACATCTATAAGAGACTTTGGCATACACATTTAAAATTCAGTTTTAAACCTGAAATGATAGTTCTGAAATTGGAACCACGCAGATTTCTTGTGTGTTCAAAGAAAAAGGATACATTCAATGTAGCATATGGTTTATGAAACAGAATTATATGTTTTTAAATCAAATCTCACTTTCACCTCCCTCTCCAATTACATTTTTTATTACTTAGTCATATTTTTACTGTAACAATCTTCAGTTGTTCAGGACTGTAGCTTTTCCCCAATATGCTTATATGACCCTTTCTTGGGGAAAAATAAAATAAAAATTAAAAAAAAATCAAAAGTGGAAATAGTAACTTTTTCTGTTTCTTTTTCTCTACTGTGCAGCACACACTTGTAAGGCAAAGAACGGTATTTTTTTCAGGTGGAAAAAACGAGAATTCACAAGTCCAATCTTCAAAAATAGATCCAGAAGCACCAGGCAAGAGAGTATTCTTAGTATAAGTGTTCTCCTTCTCATGATTTATGGAAACTGGGTTATGGTGTATTCAGGATTGCAAAAATCTGTGTCAGCCAAAGGTAACTTGTACTGCAATGGTTGCCATCACACCTTTTTAGCTGCTGGAGCCTTTTGGGACATACACTCACAATCTCTGCTTGATTTAAGTTGCTTGATCTGGTACCATGGCCAGACACTGGGTTTTAAACTGTCGCTGCACCAGTAACATCAGTATCTGCTCTTCTTCCCAAGTTTTTTTTGTCAATATTATAACCGAATGAAGGAGAGGAGAAGCTTCATAGGGTCTCACCAGGGAGTCTGCGGTTAACATACCACAACTTTTGTTAACCCGGCGCATTCACAGGATGATGGTCAACCAAGGCAGAAGGTCTTAGAGCATACATGCAAGACTGTAACTGGGTAAGTAGTAGATTAGTGCCCAAAATGTGCTCAGACCACATCTAAAGATGCATTGTAAATATATCCAGTGCATAAAATTCAACTCTAGTTCTGGATGGGACATTTTACTGTTTTAGCCAGAAGATCAGTAGTTTCATTTTACCCCTTAAAAGAAACCAAATAACACAAAAAAAGCCTACAAATTAATTTCTTACAAAAAAAAATCATACATAAATCCATGCAATCACCATTACAATTTTTAATATCTTTGGAAAAACAGTAGGATTTTTTTCAAATATTTTTCTAACATTAAATGAAAATGCTATTGTCTTTGTAGAAATGTGGTGTACTAAATGTTAGAATGTTATAAATGCACTGTTTGCTGACCTAGCCAGCAAGCTTCACAATAAATACCAACTGTGAAGGTTATGTGTGCAGACACCTGTCCACCCTCACCTGGGATAGACTGTGAACTTGTTTATCATAGTTCATCAAATCACCTTCAGACAGCAATAGCTTTTTTTTGCAATTGAGTTTAGTCTGTATGATAGGAGGAGGAAGGGAGAATACCCTTGCAGTGAAAATGTATTACTGGCATCTCTGATCAAAGACAGAAGATACAAATGTTGTTATTTTAGGGTCCTTGTCTGGCAGTTTTATGAGAATGAATTACTTATCTCCATTTATGTGACCTAGATTACATTTTGCATTTCAACACTAACCCAGTTTTTTGCATTTCAGCTCCCATAGTATGAACATTTCCAGCTGGGCTCTGTCAGCCTCTGTTCCACCATAAATCATATCTGCCTTCTCATCCAAAGGTGCTAACTGATGAGGCAGAAATAACACAATCTCAGCTGGCTTTGTGGCCTACTTACAGCACAGCTACAGAAGGAATGCAGATTGCCTCTCTGTTCTTCCGGATAAAGCCGTAAAAAAGTTATATCCCTTTCAACTTGCTGTTTTGGAATCCCTCCAGCTCCTGGGACTATTCTTTTCACCGAGTACAGAAAATAATGCTTACGCTGCAAATAGTCAACAAGGTCTTAGCAATACTGGAAATTGGTCCAATGTCATATCCATGAAGGACTAGTACACAGATTTAAAAGAGTTCACTTTTCTACAGCTTGTTATTTGGGTTAATATCAAAAAAACAAGATAGCAAGTTATGTGGTTAAACTTAATGGCTTAATATTATGCTTTAAAATTGAACATCAGGTTTCAGGGTTTAAGCCAATAACTATTAAAGACTGAAATGAAACTTGAAGGAGTGAAAACAGAAAATCACTGCATATTTGTCTGCTGTAGGACTGATCAGCACAACAATACCTGCTTTCCTATGTTTTATAAATATCTCTCTCGTAATGAAGAAGGCAAATTAAGGGCGGGGGGGTTTTCTCTCTTCTCTTGTTTCCTACTACTAGGCTCCAAGTTTACATATGTCTTGCCTTTAGTCCCTTGTATTTTGAACTAGCAAATGTTATTACATTTCCTACAATCCTGAGTTTCTGTTTCTCAGTCTGTTTTTAGAGAGAAGGTATGTAAAAGGGGATTTCTTTTTTTGTGTGTTTATATGGAGAAAAATGTATTTTTAATGTAAAATGAAAGAATGGTTAGAAGTAAAGATGCAGATGAGTACAAACAGCTGAATACAGACATATGTAAAAAATGCATAGTATACAATTCATGTGTATGATAATGAAGTTATAAGTATGAAATATGTATATCTGATTTTTTAAGCAGCAAAAATACTTTACATCACATTCTTTATTCTTTGAGAAAAACAGACTCATGAAACTTCCTTTGTAAGTACTTCTTGATATCATTCATCATCATGGGTATATAGGTTCATATGCATAGGTTATGATTTTATAACAAAACAAAAAATAGTTTGTGTAGAGGTAAGAGTGTAAGAGTCCATACTTACTAAGATTTTATAGCAAGTTAATTATTTTTCTGAATTTTTCCTTGCCCTCATCCCTTTGTTAAAGTTGAGATGATAACACATAGGAAAAAAAGTATGTTCAAGTACAGATCAGATTCAGTATATTATGCTGAAAAGTTGTTTGGCCCTAATGGTTGGAATAATAGAAATAAAACAGCCTTTGGTAACTCAAATCTCAAGTGTTTAATGATGCAGACTTCTTTGATCTTCACAGAGATAAACAGTAAAAAAACAGTCCTATGTTTATCATGACTGAGTAGAAGATGGCAGTTTGGTGTGATCATGAAAAAGAGACAAATGCCTATCAGATATCCAAGCATAAAATAAGTCCAGTAGAGACAGTTAAAACCCAGTATTATTGGATAAGGATTTAGTGAGACCTCATCTGGAGCACTCTGTGCAGTGTTGATTGTATCTGATAAAGGAAAATTAATCCAGACTGGAACAAATGCAGAGGAAGGCTGCTAGCAAGATCAAGAGCATGGGCAACCTTCTTTATGAGAGGAGATTTTAAAACCTCAGTTTGTTCAGTCCAGCAAAATGGAAACTCGGAGAGGGTGTGACTGTTCATTATAAATGAAGTTGATATTTGGAATAAATATCACAGACGGAACAAACTGTTTGAGCTAGAAGACAATGTTGACACAAGATCAAATGCCATAAATGATCCAGTAATACATTTTTCCCCTTGATGACAATCATTCTTATTACTTGTTTCGTTCCTGATTTAATTCATCCTTATTTTTTATCACCTGGAGTTCCTTGCCAAGCATTCCAGAGAGGAAGAAGCAGGACTTTTGCAACTCCAGTCATGTGTGATGGTCTGTGGAGTGGAATCCTGCCAAGGCAGAATTTTAAATGGAAATTATTTGGAATTACTTGCCATGCTCTTTCCAGAGGAAGAGTTTTCTGTAAGCATTTAAATTAGTATGTTGGCAAATTAGTTTGCTAAACTGGGCCACATTGCTTCACTTCATACCTGCATAAGAACAAAACATAAAGTTTTGCGTGCCATTGTGTTGCTCTGCTATCAGTAAACTTCTAAGAATCACAGAATCACAGAATCATCACAGTTGGAGGGGCCCTCTGGAGATGATCTAGTCCAACCCC
>NW_009593744.1:0-292 GCF_000690535.1 Cariama cristata
GCCCTGTTTTAGCCAAACCAGGACACACGATGAGTCCAAAAGGCTTCATTTATCAGGTACAGTGTTGTGACTGATGTGCTCTGATGTTCTGGGTGCCCAGAACCGGGCTGACAGCAAAGCGATCAGTCTGCAATACTGAGAACATCCACCAGAACCAGTAAATGAGAGGCTTCCAGCATCGTTTGCCGTTATGAGTAATTATTCTAGTTTGTATCAAGGTAGTTCACAACCTGTCGGAGCTGAAAACAAATTCAAAAGGTCACTTTTTTTTTTGTTTAATATTTTAACAGAC
>NW_009593744.1:337-4073 GCF_000690535.1 Cariama cristata
CTCTAACAGATGTGGTTCCCAGTAACACTTGCACGTGATACTCGGCTATCGTAACTTTCATCTATGGATCAAAGCTGCCTGGTATCTGAAATCTTATTTAAAATGAAGACAGCGTTAGCTCTGTAGCGTTAGTTTCTTAGCGCACTTAACGTACGGTTGTACGAGCATGGAAATGGGTGTGCTTGCAGCAGAGTTAAAAAGTCGCTACCCAGAATATTGCCTTTAGCCTTGCACGTGATACTCGGCTATCGTAACTTTCATCTATGGATCAAAGCTGCCTGGTATCTGAAATCTTATTTAAAATGAAGACAGCGTTAGCTCTGTAGCGTTAGTTTCTTAGCGCACTTAACGTACGGTTGTACGAGCATGGAAATGGGTGTGCTTGCAGCAGAGTTAAAAAGTCGCTACCCAGAATATTGCCTTTAGCAGGTGCCATGTTGTACCAAAACAGCTGCTCCTTTCCCCTAAGAAGTGCAGGCAGCCTGTCTCCAAGGAGGAAAGGGATTTCTGCAGCCCTAAAGGATCGGTTTCTGTTCGCAGTCAGTCCTTGCAGGGCTGCTCTCTGCACCTGGGCTCCTACTTGCCCGATGCCAAGGTGTCAGGCATCTCACAGTGATTTCCTGTAATGGAGGCTTGTAATTTATGCTCTCTACTTTTATTTCTTCCAAAGCACAGACCTGTTCCTCTCTTGAGAAGAGCCTTTAGCGGGGGGTGTTTTTTCCCTAAAGTGCATTTCTATGTTTATTTCCACAGCTATGATATTTTTTGCCTTAAACTGTGTTTTAAACTTCTTTGAGATTCAAAGCACTTTGCATATAGTTCATGGACGTCTCTGTGATGCACTTTATCAGCTGGAAAACAAGATCACAGACAGCGTTTCTGATGGATCATTGTGGTGTTCTTGGATCCTTTGATTCAGGACGTTAACCGGGAGATAACCTTTATCCTTTCGCTGGTATCAAAACTCACCGGGAGAAAACCAAGCCATCGTCAAGGGAGCTGATCAGGAATTGTCTGAAGCGTGGTGTTGGGGCCAAGGAAATAGCGACGCATTCCAAGGGCAGCTATAGGAAAAGGCTGTATTACTGCTTTTTTTCTGGTGTGATGTGACATCTAGCAAAACTTTTAGAGGTGGTGCATAGCTAAATGCTGATCAAGACATGGGGGAAATCCAAATTTTTTTAAAAAGGGGAGCGCAAAGCTGGTGTAGACCAGCTAGAAATAGGCAAATTTAGCAGGGGGGACGGACTTTTTAGCTTTGACGAATTCTGTTTCCATTTTAAGTATCTTTACCATATAGTTCAGATCTCAGAATGGGTTACTACATGCCCCTGCAAGGGAAGACAACTCTCCCCACAGTTTTAAAACAAGCTTCGCAGTTAAAAGCGACTACTCGCCGCTCTTCAGAACTTCTTAGCAGTATTATTAGTACAAAGTCATGGTGAATAATGCAGTGCTCACCTTTTATCTAGTGTTAACAAAAAAGTAAAAAAGAGCTGGTATTAAAGTCCTTGAACGATGAACAGTCAGTATTTACAGGGGGCATTAAACTCACAAACGGGTGCTCTGTCTGTAAACTTCATTTTACGTAGCTCTTTGCAGAGTGAACTGTACCAGAACACTCGGCGTGCGTTCGAAGGGCATCATTTTATGTATCGGCAGTCCTGGAGCTGACAACTTCAGTTGTTTAAAGCAGGACCGTGCCTTGCTGCGATCCCTGGGGTCTCGGCAACGAGGCTTTGTGCTCTTCCCAGTAAAAGCAGAGCCTTGGCTTGGCGGGCTGAGGATTTCCGTGCTTCCATGGTCCCTGCTCTCCAGGCAGGTCCGCACACCGGGGCACTGCGTTCAAAACCTCTTCATCTGTTGTGTGCGTTTGGTTTTGTGAGGGTTTTTTATCTTTATTTTTAACAGACGTGAGGACATACATTTCCCAGGTTTTTTTTCTGCTTTATATTCTAGCAGCACACAAAAGTGGGAGCTGGAAATCACGCAAAATGCACTTTGCTGTGAAACCCCCTCTTGAATCTGGAGCCCAGCCCGCTTGGTGTGTTTGCGTTGAACATATTTAATAACAGGCTGTGAGCGCGCCAGGCAAGGTTCAGGCTCAGAATAACATTACAGGAGTGTAGCATCTATCCGACATCCCGGCTTGGACAAGGATCAAATACGGAAAGTATGTCAGAATTTCTCTCACTCGGCATCTCTGTGCTTTATAAAACTACCAGAAATACCGGCTTTTGCACAGAGCGAGAGGTTATACGTAGGGTTTCTGTGGAAGGCTACAGGTGTAGGCGTATTCCCTCTGCACCGCTTTAACAAATGAGTGACTTGGCTGATGAATTTTTAATTCTCTGGGCTATCATAAATGACCCCCCCCCAAAAAAAAGCAGAGATTGGTTATGTGCTTAGTTACGTGCGAGCTGCGATATTGTGCAGTTACCGGTGGAGGCCAGAATGAGTATTTGGGACAGAGCTGCCTTAGGGCGCGCAGCTTTTGTAACAGTTCCTGCCGTAGCCTTGCCTCTCTTATCCAGTGAGGACAGCTGCTCTTCCTTCTCTAAAACCACGGCCAGATCTTTGCTGGGCCACCGGCGGGGACCTGGCCTCCCAGCACCAGCGACCTGTCAGATCCAGTCTGTTTGTACCTACCTTGGTGGCTGGGGAAGGCAAAACCGTTGTTCGGTTCGGTCCCCAGAGGGGATCCCTGGCAGAGCATGGACATCTGCTTGCAAGGACTCAAGCGGTCACCTTGGTTCTCATACTCCACGTTGGAAACCCGTAGTGGGTCTTGGGGAGAGCGGCGGGCCTTTCACTCCATGGAATTTTTGACATTAACGGTGTTAATGTGGGAACCCACCACCGCTGTAGTCGTACGCGAGTCCCTCTCTGACATGCGTGGGGTAATTCTGACTGTGCTTTCCCCTAGGAGGACTTTCGGAATAAAGTTGAAGATTACATTAAGCGCTATGCGAGATGATGAAGGGAGATGGATGGCAGGACCATGGCTTCCACACTAGAGTTGTCCTTAACTTCTACAACAACAACAAAACCAGCCCGGATTGTACTAGTCCTGTGTCCATGTTGTACTGAAGAAGAAATCTAACTTCATAACTTGTCCATGTTAAAAGGAGAGCTCAGCATAAATACAGCAAGAAATTGTGTATGTTGGTTGAAAAAGTTGTTT
This sequence comes from Cariama cristata, assembly GCF_000690535.1. Taxonomy (NCBI): domain Eukaryota; kingdom Metazoa; phylum Chordata; class Aves; order Cariamiformes; family Cariamidae; genus Cariama; species Cariama cristata. Next base: position 3,522 of record NW_009593744.1, read on the forward strand.
GCTTACTTTTAAAAATGTTTACTCTTCTGAACTGTACTGTATATCCTGTTGATGAGATATGCTTGAGAAGTTAAAAGAAATCACTATCAAAATTGTAATTACACATTTTTTTAACTCTTGCCTAGTTTGGAGGGGGGAAGAAGAAAAAAAAAAAAAAAAAAAGAACAAAAACCAACCAACCAGAAAAGGTGGCGTGTTTTTGGAACACTTCAAGTTGGCAATAAAATGGTCTCCTGTGAACCAAATCACAATACTGTTGCCTTTGATAAGCAGAAACAATACAAGCTTTTTCCAAGAGTCGTTCAGCTAAGGCTTAGAGCTTGCCAGAATGCAAGTGCTAAATGAAATTCTGCTTCTGGTATTGAAATTCTTGACGATACTTAATGTAAGTATGTTTTTGTCACATGTTTGGAATTTTTACATTGTTATTTTCAGTTCCTGTTTGGACTACAGTATTTTTTTCGTTTCTTTTTGTTGTGTGACGTAGTTTAAAGAAATACAGGTGAAATACAGGCTAATCCATAACTAAAGTAAATGTGTAGTATTAGTAAA
>NW_009593745.1:0-1087 GCF_000690535.1 Cariama cristata
ATATATTTTTATATATATATAGATATATACACACACACAAATACACGCCAAAACATCTGCAGAATTACATGTGTACAGGATTGATCACGGGGTAGCCAGACATCATGTTTGCATTTGCCGGCTTATTTTTTCATAGCGGGAGGAGAAAGATAAAACTCCCCAGGAAGGAGGCTGAAAAGACAAGTGACTCGCCTTCCCAAAACATTCTTTTTTCTCAAAGTCAGAGAAACCAAAAGGGCAGATGTCAACCTTGCACACAGGGAGAAGCCTGCTTTTAATGTGGTTATTAATAAAAAAAAAGGGGGGAAGGGAGAAAAAAAATGTTCTTGGTTTCATCTGTACAGGAATATAATACACATATGCACAAGCTCACACAGGCAGGCCACTGCCAAGACCATCCCTTCCCCGGTCAGATGCGGACCGAGCGTGGTCCTGACCCCGTCCCGTCGTGGGTGCTGCTCCGAGCACGCACTTTGGCTGCACGAGGCTGAAGCGCTAGGCACTGTGGTTCGCCTTTTCCCAAAGGAAAAACAGACCAACCCCCCCCAAAACATACACAACACACACACACAAAAAAAAAAATCATCCTTTCTCCTCAAACCTCTCAGCTCCTGACTGTAGGGAAGCTGTTTCCTACCCAGGGGGTTGGGGAAACCCATGGGTAGGATGAAATCAAAAGGATGCCCATCTCCAATCCCCCAGCCCAGCGCTGGAGGAGGGCTTGGCTGCCTTCACCTCCTGCCTCCATGCAGGCAGAAAACGTGAGATGGGGATGAAGAAGATGCTGCACATAGGAGTGGCAAAAAAAAAACCAAAAAACCCCCACAAAACCAAACAGAAACCACACACCCAAAAAAACCCCACAAAAAACATAAAACCAACCCAAAACTCAAACAAAAAAAAATTAAAAATCCACAGACCTTTACACAAAGCAATAGTGGTTAATTGCCATTTTTAAACACTGTCTCGCAGCCCAGGACAGGCTGCCAAAAAGCGATCTCACGTATCAAACCACTGGGAGATGGCTGAGGGAGTTTAAGTCAGGACTGGTTTCCCCCCCCCCCCCCCACACCCCTCCAATGCTGCA
>NW_009593745.1:1118-1997 GCF_000690535.1 Cariama cristata
CACACCTCGAATGCTGTAACTACTATTTTTTTGTAGTCTCAGCTTTCCAGCATGCAAAGTAAAATTTAAAAAAAAAAAAAAGCTGCCTGTGTTCAGGCTTCCCCTGTTACGGGACACAACTTGAAAAAATAAAATAGTTATGCTCCTGCCACAAATAAAGTGCAAAAACCAAGCAGTTTCTAGGTATACACATAGACATGCACACGTGTGTGTGTGTGCGCATGTATATATGTTAAATAAAAAGAATACAGCAAAAACTGTCCCTTCTTGCGGCTTTTTGCAGCCACACAGGGACTCCTGCATCCCGGCCAGACCTCTGGCCACCTTGACAAGACCTATGTGTTTGCTAAACGCACCTAGCTCAGCCTGTTCACCTGCAACGACGCAGGGATTCAACTTCTCCCCCCCAAAATCTCCACTCTCCTCAAAGGAAGAGGAACAGGAAGATGAAGTACTGGCACAGCACCTCAACCGGTGCTCAGTCTCCCCAAATAATTCGACACACGCCTGAACTCAGACCATCCCTGGAAAAAAAATGAAAGCATCACCCAAGCCAGCATCACCCTACACTACAGGCAGCTCACGATCAGTTTTGGAAGCAGATCTACATTCTCTGCAAACCCCTTTAATGTGTACTAATTAAAAAATAAAAAATAAAATAAAATTCGGGGTGGTTTTTTTTTTTGGTTAAATCCCGCAGTTTTTGTGGTGAAGGACTTCACACAACTGCTTTCCTGGTGCTCGTGGGTCTGGGTGGGCCAGGCTGTGCGTGTGCGACAGGCTGGAGCGTGGGTAAAGGACTGCAGCACAGCACCTTAGGGGCTTTCTTGAAAAGTAATTAATAATAATAATAATAAACAACACAAAACCCTTTCATTC
>NW_009593746.1:0-4453 GCF_000690535.1 Cariama cristata
CCGCTGTAAGTGCTGGCCCAGCCTTAAACGTTGACACCATATGTTACCTAAGGGAAAAATGGCATCTCAGATCACAAAAATTCAGCGACCTGCATTATCGTGAAATATGAGTCTCTGAGTTATTTAAGCTTATCTGCTGGAAATTGGCAGCATCCCCCAAAAAATGAGGAGGGGGAGTAGTTTGACATCAAGAAGGTTTATTCTCTCATCTCTTGTCAATACCATCTACATTGTATTAATGCTTATATCGAACTGAAAGCTATGAATCAAGTTTGGTATATAATTTTTCTTCACGTCTTATCTGCAAAGTATCCTACTGCCTGCCCGAGTCTTTCCGTTCAGCACCTTCAGAAGGCTACCTGAGTACTTAAAGGCCAGATAGGAAAAGAAAAGGAAGTTAGTTATTCTCTGTGCTTTTCTGTGATGTCTCAGTGTTACCCGAAGCCAAGAACTTCAGGGAAAGATGTCAAAGATGGAGGCACCATGGAGGAGGGGAGAATTGTCTGACTCATACCCCTTGCTGGGCATCTACAGCACCAAAGAAATGTCTCTGTACTAAACAAGAGTAATTTGCAAAAATGCAGTAGCGATTCTGCCCTATGTGATTTATCAAATCCAATTACAGTTACACTTCAACAGACAACTCCAAATGCTGCTAAAAGAGTTTATTAAAGACTGTACTAAGAGTTCTCATAACAATGGCACGTACAATGATTGAAAGTCAATAGCGTGGAGTTTTGAAGAGCATTATTATAACACACCACGGACAAGAACAAAGCAGATGTGTTGTCTCAGAGCCCTGCGAGCAGTCTCATGAAATACAGGACTCATCACACAGCTGTACAAGTATCAGAGAAAATACAAAAAAAAAAAAAGGAAAGTCAATAGCGTGGAGTTTTGAAGAGCATTATTATAACACACCACGGACAAGAACAAAGCAGATGTGTTGTCTCAGAGCCCTGCGAGCAGTCTCATGAAATACAGGACTCATCACACAGCTGTACAAGTATCAGAGAAAATACAAAAAAAAAAAAAAAGTCATTCAATACACAATCCTTGAATTTATTGACAGTGTTACAGTACTTTACGGTCAAGGACTGGCTTGTTCCAGCTGCACTTTCCAGAGCACAAGGGCTACTGGAAATAGCAGAAAAATCCCCATAATAATAAAAGCCCTCTAACAAACATACTTCAGGTGCAATCACTACTCCAGACCTTCCTGCTTATGAATTTTCAGTCAGAAATTCTGACCTCCCTGCAATCACTTTGCTCAGGAGAGTGTTTCATTTTGCAAGAAAACAAAACCAGGATGCTTCTTTAAGACAGTGCAAAAATATTTTCAATGGTATCGTTAAATCACAGATTAATGACAATCAGCACGGATCAACCGCAGCACGGCCAACAGCGACTTCAAGATCAGAACCGAATGGACCTGCTGCTGTTTGACCAGCATTCCAGACTGAGTGCTTGCAGAGGGGAGATGTGTTGCTCTCTCCCAAGCGAGCCATCATTTCTGGGTTCATAGTGAGGAATGGTCTCAGCTACTCTAGGGTTACAAAGTGCTACAGAAAGCCTGCAAGTATTAAATTATCCAATTCTATGTCAAAAACTACCAAAAGAACATTGAACTGGAAAAAGTACATAGCAGCCATGTTATTTGTCATGGCTCTAATGTTGTTCCCTTCCTTATTGTGTCAGTCACATTATCCAAAGTGTGACTTGTGGAGTTCAGCAGCTTAGAGCAACTCCATGGTTATGCAGCACGTGGGGATTTATATTCTCTGAGACACATCATCTAATTACAATGGCAGGGCAGCTGCAGTCTGCTCCTGGTGTGTTGCCTTTGCAGCTTTTGGCTATGAGATCTTAGGCCCCTCTACACTTGTCCCACTGGTCTCGCCCATAGTCACAGCAGCACATCCATGGTCATACATTCATTTAGTGTGCATCTTCAGAGCAATTTGTAACTTCTTTTTTAAGCAGACGTTGAGGTGTCTGTGTATCACATTGGTACATTCGTATAATTTGCGCCAGAACATCCCCTGGCAGCTCCACAGTATACAAATTCAATGAGTTAACTGTGCTTTGCCAAAACCTCAAATCATTCTTCTCCTCCCAATTTCCACAGTTGTGTGTTTGTATCGTAGTGTGAATATGTAGAACATTTTTAATGTCTGCCAACTTCAGAGGATAAAAATCACAGTGCTGCATATCAACAAAACCCAGCATACCCAGCCTCTAATATAAAATAATTTATATACACAAAGCAGAATTTGTATCTTAAATAAGAAGAGATTGTCTCATTCTCTATGGTGTCTTACCCAGATACTAAAAAATAAATAATTCACATCAGATTGATGGATTTGTTTCCTGTACAGCACACGTGCGCTATTGGAGCTGACAAAGACAACACGAAAAAACTTTTTGTAATTAATAAAAGAGAATTGTTGAACACTTGCACATATTGGCACAAGGCAGAAGAGAAAAGGGAACATTACACAGCTCAACTCAGGTGCCTTCCTCTGTGGAGCGGGATTCAGATTTCAACTTTACAAACTCTCTGGCTACTTCATCATTGGTTCTTTGAGAGAGAATCCTCAGGACTGTAAGTCCAGTCTCATCCATGTGAATCCTGCGCCCGAGGGGGCACCAGCAAGCACAGCTTCCTTTGTCTGCTATATCTCTGAGCTGCATCACTGCTATCCCCAGCACCCGGTCCTCCCGGGCAAAGCAGTAATCCTTCACGCAAACTTGGAGCTCGTAGGCATCGGGGCCATCTTCATTCCCCAGTATGCTGAAAAACACACATAAGTTTACTTACAGTTTCTCAGAATGTTTAAATTCCTCTGCAAAATAAAGGTGTCAGCAGCTGACTAGAGTGCTTTGATGAGCCACAGAAAACCCCTTTCTACAGAAAACCCCAGTTAGAGAGGGAGAAGTAAAACCTATGGCATATAGGCATTTTTGCTGATTTGCAGCTGATAAAGACAACCTGGCTACTTAAAAAGAGAAAACAAACAACCCCTATCAAGTAGCCTTTGCGTGTGTGTGTGTTAAACTATAAAATGAGAGGAGCGGAGAACATTAAAGCCATGCTAATAGATTTTCAACTCAGATGACTGAACATTTCTGCTTCTGTTAAGGTTGCTTCATTTCAGCAATTAGTATTTTAATTAGATAAAGTCTTTGTAAAGATTCAGAACCTTCCATTAAAACAAATGCTAATAAAAATACATCCCAAACGTTTCTGAAGTTTCTGAAATTAAAAGAATTAAAAAAAAAAAACCACACAACCAAAAAAGGTACAAAATCTCTTTGCTTAGAGGAAGCCTGCCTTTCCTCACATCAAAGAAAAATTATATGGACAGTCCCTCTCCCCCAAGATGTTTACAGTCTTTTGCTAGTCATCTCTTCTCAATCTTACTGTACAGCTGGGAGAGCACAAGTCTGTAGCTCCCTTTGTTTGTAGCTCCTTCCTTCCAAGAAGGAAGATGTCTTTGTAATAATGGAAGCCAAACAAGAAGAGATCAATACTTGGTGTTGAGAAAGACTGCAATTTTAGCAGTGCAACTTACTACCAGTTCCAAGGGCTGTATCCTTGGAAACAAGTTCAGAAAGCATGTCCCACAGGTCAAGTTGGGATAAAAACACACATTAAGATTAAAAGAACTAAAAATATGTAATGAACTTTTAGCCTCAACTCTACCAATAAAAGATACAAAGTTCATTAAAATGATGGAGCACAGTAAAATATGTTCATAGGACACAGAACGTGTTTCAGAAGGTATCCAAAGGATACTGCTGGTATAGAACAGACCTCAGCATCCCACCCACAGCAAAAACTCATATAATCTAGCTTTTCCTGCCAAGACACCAAAGACTGGGCCAAGCTACTCGTTCATGTACTCTTTTGGACCCTGAGCAGTCTGTTTGTAGACACTGGAAAACTCTATCTGTCCTCTGCATCTGCACTTGCCACGTCAGATCCCCCGGCTATTTTTCACACTTACAAGTGAAAGGTTTCATTGTATTTGGGAGCCCAGTTGTTGCTCTTTGACTTGGTTGTGAACTTCCTCTTCTTGTCACTCTGATGGGGCCCAATCATGGTGATTTCAACGAATGGACGGAACATGCCAGATGTTTGCCACTTCAGGTCATTGGCTGCCACAACTGGAAAAAAGAGTCATAACCTGATTTGCAGTAAAAACTCATTTGTTCCCATTGCTCTGGACACCTTTCTGCTCTGCTCTGCTTTCAATTTCTTGTTTCAGAGGTCAAAGTCTAACTCAAAACATGCCAGTGTCCCAACACGCAAGGGCAGGACTTTTTTGTAGTACAAAGATATGCTTTCTTGCTCTAGTTTAAGTTCTGTGAAGGGAATTTAATGCTTGGGACAGCCCTTAGCTTTCACCATATGCATAGTCAAGAAATTAGTCAAAAAAACAGGCATTCC
>NW_009593746.1:4484-52291 GCF_000690535.1 Cariama cristata
CTCTGGGCAGGCTGCCCTGCCAGTTCAGTGCTTATGTCAACAGTACGTGTGGGATGAGAAAAAAAAAAGGAGGGGCATTTTGGGGGCCAATATTAAGGTCTATGTTGAAAACGAGAATCAGACTGCAGGTAAGACAAACAAAGCCCATGAGCTGTGGGTGGTTCCAGAACCTAGAATTATTAGCTCTTTAATTCTCATTCTCTCGGGTCACTGTGGGGAACAGACTGAAGCACAGGAAATAGCTCTGAAAATCAAGTTTTGCACTGCAGTGTAGATTTTGCCAGAAGAGAGGCCTGAAGAGCTGTTTATATAAATCTTTAGAGGAAATTAAAGTAGTTAAATATGCTGTATTCAAGCAAAGGAGATGAAGGAGGAAGAGGAAGCCTGGGATGAATCACTGCTTTGGGTATTTTCAGACCAGCTCTTCAGGGACCAACGTGGCCTTCAGGATGGGGGAGAGAAGCCTCTGAACTCTTAACTGGCTCTTCCATCTCTCAGTTTACACTGAGGAATTTCGTAACATCACCCTGTCATGCTGCCCTGTTCTCTACAGCACAAGCTAAACTGTGGCGCCTGGTGAGAGCCATCATCTGATTTTTGTTTACTTCATATATCGTTGCCAGTAAACAACAGGACAGTACATTGCCATGTCACTGGCTGGACAAACTCATTTGCTGTTTCTCTACATGTTCCTGATGTGAAACAGAGAAAACAATTCTGGATTCACATCCCATGAGCTAACACAGAAATATGTAATGACTGCCAGCTGGAGATTTGCCTCGACACAGTCACAGAGCCTAAGCAGTCACACATACTTTGCCATACCTTTCACCGTGACCTTGTGTTCACCAGTTCCTGGGTGGGTATACAGGTCAATCTGTATGGACACTTCACCCACAGGATCATCCACACCAGAACCTGTTGGAAGAAAATTGACACCCCCCGTGCACACATGGATTATTGTTTATTGACACCTATCTTTGGTTTATGGCCTCAGCAAGACAATATAGCATTTTCACAGTACGCCTTCCATAGTCAGCTTTTCAGTCAACACCAATACCGTACCGTTAATGCAAGATAACATCAGACTTGCATGCCCAACACGCATAAACACTAACATTTTTTGCAGTCCACCAAAAAGATTGCATCCTGTCGAGAATACTAGTAAGAATTTTAAAAGAATTTAAAAGACCTAAAGTTCAACAAAGGACCTTCACAGAAAGCAAGGATTTTTCAGAGGTTCCTGCCAAGCTATTGTGTGTACATGCAGGCATTCCACTGGTGGGCATCAACATTCCCATCTGCTCAGGGAAGAAGGGAGGACAAAAAAACCCAACAAAGCAAAAAAACACACCAGGGAGGAAATTTAACAAAAAAAAAGACAAAGATGTTAGTGATTTGCATGGAGTCATAGTGCAGTTTCACCCTCCAAGAACCTTTTTCCATGTTGTACATTGGATAAAAGTTGTCATCCTGACTGCCTATCTGCTTCCCTTTGGGGGACAATGAGAATGCCTTCACTGTTATGCACCAAAAATCATGAGAGATAAGCACTCACAACTTGCATACTTATTTCCCTTCATCAATTAGCCATGGAGAAAAGAAGATTTAGCTTCACAGAGGAAAAGATAACATGTTGTAACAGAAGGAAAAGGTCTCATGAACCTTACAATTTGTGTATTATGAAGTTTTCAACTTTTTAACTTTTAATCATAATTATCATACAATATATGGAAATTACATTTTTCTGCATAGGAAAGTCAAGATGTCAGGTAAATTACAGAAGACGACTGCTTTGCAAAATGAAAATGAACTCTTTGATAAGATACTGAGATTGATTTTACTTTCTCTTTGATAACTGTCTGACCTCAGGTAGATAATTAGCAATGCTGTTGTAATTGGGATACCTACAGGGTAATTGAGTACCTATGAACAGCAGTGTTATTTTGTCAATTTTGAGGCTAAGAAATGGTGTGTTTGAAATGCACGATAAGGAGCTTGAAGGATATCATTAAACAAACGTTTTGATTAGATAGATCTAACACATCAACTTTCACAGGAACAGTCTGCAGGCAGCAAAAACACTCATTTAAAAACCAAGAGGTTGAGAGCTAATCTGTGCAATTCTCCGAAGAGAATTACATGGCACAGAACTGTAGGCAGTGAAAGTCACATTAATATACAAGTAAAAGTATCTGAGCAAACAAAACAGAACCTCAAATTATTATTTCAGGGTCGATTCTCATTCTTGACCTGAGTACAATAAACACCCTCTAGGCTATAATATTTGAACATGATCTTGAATCTACTGTTTTCTCGCTGCCTAGAAGGGTGGTGTTCCTTCTTTTCTGTATATAAGCACAGAACTTTAAAATTGCTAGGCTTAATTATTCACCTGATGGTGTGGGTCTGTCATTTATATTGTTGGCATTTTGCACAGGAACAGACAAGATTACCAGTACATAACAACCTTATCACGCCACATCTGCAGAAACATCAGCAGCCAAACACTGATCTTTAGTGTAATTAATAGGTTATAAAGGAGACAGTGATGCTTCAGAGGAATGACAGAAGAATCATCCCATTACCTTTGAGGGAGACAAAATTTCGAATGTGGGTTTTTTTCCTACCTTCATGCTTGTCTTTTCATACTAAAATCTTGTTCTATTAACTGAAATGTTTAGAGACAAAAAACCCCACTTTGTAGATAGCCAGTGAAAAATATTCTGAGCACATACAGCTGCGTGCATACACATGCTTGCACATTTAGTGACAAGTAGATTTAAATCTTGACATGAAAGTCTCACTGGTATTGCAATATTGGAAGGTGAAACTGCAGAACTGAGCTCATGCAATGGGTTACAGATGTACTTCACCTAAGATAACAAAAAACTTTGGACAGCAAAAAAGAATTTGACAGATGAAACACAACAAGACAATTTTTTAAGGCTCTCCCAAGCACCCAGATGTTTAGCTACCCCCCTTCAAGCCAGATGGTTCAAGCTTGGCCATAACCTTGACTGCATATCAGACATTACCATGTATTACAGTACCCCGTCTCAGCAGACCACGTGCATGCAAGTCTAAGACTTGAAACAGCCATACACAGCCCATGGTAAAGGGGAGGGGAAAAAGTCTGTTGCATCTCTCAAAAACCAGTCCATTTTCAAAACAGGTTTCATATCCCATGAATAAGTCTCAAGCTTGGGGACAGGCAAGGTACAGACTTCTCAGGCAAGGTACAGACTTCTAAACCACGCAACCTGTGGCTCTGTCTGTGGGATGCAAGCATTCAATGACGGTTCACTTCTACAGGGAGCTACAGGGAACGGGTCTCTGGAAAAGGTTTCAGAGCATGGGCAAGATGACTTCAAAAGCAAGGCAGTTGGCTAATGTTGTTATGGTAACAACATTAGTCTTGAACATACCCTTATCAGGAAGAACATCCTCATTAGTGGTAAACCTAATACCTTTCCCATCATGCACTGAGACATGAATTTAAAAGGCAAGAAGCAGGCAGGATAAAGAGAGAAGAGTATGAATTACAATCCAATTAGCAGTATCACTTAAACAAATCCAAGACAAATATTCTAGCTCTTAATAGACAAAATATCCTCTTAGATCTTCTGCACCAACACAGGCTTTACAGAGTAAGGCTGTCTGCAAGTAAGGGATTGTTTTGGTTAAAATAAGAAGAGAATTTGTGCTAGCATAACTAAACTACAAGCCGCGATCTAGCTTTGCAGAGCAACCATTTAACAGCGTAGTGCTACAGAAGCCTACTCAGTAAGAAAGGGAGGGCAACAGATACCCCTGGAAGATACAACCATTTAGCAGTGAAGACAGGCAAACGGTCAGCATTTAAATAGTTCTGCATGCAGCCATTTCCTCCCATAGGCTTGTGGGAAGCTTGACTTATGCAAAGGGAAAGGTTAGTCAGAGAGCTTTGATAAGCTGATGGCAGCTGTAAATACTAGTCCTGTCCCTTCTGCCCCTCCAATGCGTGTGCAGATCTCCAAACCCATCTACCAACTGGGGTTACTGAGAAGTGTATGCAAGCAATACCCTTTTCCAGACCCAATCCCAGGAGCAAGTCATGTCTTTCTGAGATATTCCATCATTGATCCTACAGGTATTAGGTGGCATAGCTCAAGTCTTCTGTTCCCCAAACAGGGTCCAAAACTCTCAAGCCTACTAATGTAGAAGGTGCTGATTTGGACCAGCTCAGTGGTCTTCCATGCCTTGTACCTGTCTCCTAAAGTGGCTCAGACAAGCCACAAAGAAATGTCATCAGTCAGCTATGAGATATATAATCAATGGCCTCGTAATGAATGCATCTTATGTCCTAAAGCTAGAGCTTTATTCCTTCTAAGCTTCCTTAAAAAAATAATAAATATACTCACACACACTTCAGTGGCAACCCTGTATATACCTGCTGCTCTTAGATTACATTCAATTATCTTTGTGTATCTGCTAAACACTTGCCCTCGGTGGAGTTTAATAGCCAAATCATGCATTGCATGAAGCTGCTTCCTCATATCAGCTTTGAATTTGCCACTTTGCAACTTCAATGGAGCATCTTCTTCCTCTAATTTTAAACAATTCTGACTGTAGCATGGAGTGTAGAACAGCAGTGCTGCACACATCCTTCTGTCTTTGCTCATCACGACAACAGAATAGGAACTGCTTAAAAAACTAGCTTCAATTCATGGTCTGGATATATAATGGGAAACATCTGCCACAGAACAGCAAAGATTAAAAACACACTGTGCACACAAGTTCCCCATTAAAAAGTGTTTTGTGTAACTCTAACAGCAACAGCCAAGTTCCTGGAGTCCCTTGTGGACGTAGCAGTCTGACCTATCTGGCCACTGGATGTCATCGTTGTTCTGCTGGGACACAGCTACAGGACCATTCTCAAATGCAGGTACTGACTCTTTAGTTAACTTCAGTGTTTTAATGCAGTGTGTTTCAACCTAAGCAAGAATATATCGTGCTGTTAAAGGCAGGGATGATTGAGTCCGCCAGAACCACATTCAACTTTTCACTTTAAGAACAAATCTTGTTTTGCTCAAGAATTCTCAGTATTTTCTCCACTGGCTGGGGAATGCCAGTATCAAGCTATCTCATTTGCATACAAGGGAAAAATGTGTTGGCTACGGAGTGCTTCCCCCTTAATTTCAGGGCTCGGCATGACAGCATGCTGACAGAGTACAGTCTGTGGGCTCTCATAGGCTTGGAAGGATTAAAGGAAAAAGGACTTGAAGCAAAAAGATGGCAGAAAGACTCTCCCATGGAGTTGTATGGCTTTTGCTGCTGAGATGTAGTAGCCTGGTGTCAAGGCTTTTATTTAAACAGCATGAAAACTTAAAACACAACTTTCAGTTTTGACCTAACCTCTAATAGCACCTGTCCCCTCTTCTTGAGATCAGTGAGATTCATTGTCAGCCAGTGAAGATCCCTGAGAGACCAAATTATTGTGTACAACAATCTGGAGATGTTTACATGAAAGCAATGAAAGATATAGACAATTAACTGTTTCCCCTTTCCAAATCAATGAAATAGCACCACTACCGTGCCTTCTCAGAAAGCTACCAAAGAACTCCAGTGACCCATCCCAGCAGCTTATTAATATGTTGTGGTGATTTGTAATCATCTAGCTCACACGTATCCTGTACTGGCTGCAGATAAAAGAGTGTTTTCATTGCTCTAAGAGACTTTTCCCTTTACAGGCAGCATGTAGCTTTGTGAGTCATCATATTGCTGTCCATCAGCCTTAGGACTACATGGGCTGCTGGCAGCTGGCCTGTGACACAGGCACCAACTAGTTTCTGTGGTAATGTCTTGCTGAAATAGTCTTTCACACCACCACATAAGTCTTAGTACAGTAACTTTAAGTTTCACTTAAGTCACCCACCCACATTAATTCACGAAACGTGACTATTAAGTGAGGATTGCAGAAAAAAGGACCACGAACACCCCAGGCCTTATGTTTCACATATTTCTGCTCTCTCAAAATGTAGTTGTTGAGTGGGAAATAAACCCCTTTCCCTCCTTCCCAGTTTCAAAAGCTCTGAACTGTCATGTTTCCAGAAACATTACTGCCAAAAGCACTCTACAAACTGGCAATACAAGACAGAGCAATTACGAACAGAGCAGATAGCTCCATTCAACTTTGCCAACAACACAAAAGAGTCTTACCCTGAGCTGTCTGAGTCTGGACAAAGGTTTTGATGAGAGTGTCTGTGGTCTGAGTGTACAGAGAGAGAGCATATCGAAGTGACTGCAGGTCTGGACTTTTCTCCAAGAAGGTTTTCTTCAGACCATTCCCACCAGCATGGAAATATTGCTAAGAGTAAAAAGAAACAGGAAAAATACTGATGAAGAATTGCAACCAGCAACCAACATTTATGTGCTATTGTGTGTGCAGATGGGAAAAAGCTGGAAAAATTCACAGAACAGCTTCTGTACTGGAAATCCAGCTCTTAGACCAACAGATACCAACTGCTCACATCTTTCCTCTTCCAGAGCACTTAAATATAAATACGCTGGTTCCTAGCATGCCAGTCACCTGAGCCTATTCAGGTTAACACAAACATGGCAGTATCACTCACTTGCTGCCTGTATCGCTGTAACAGCAGTGACAGACTCTTGCCATCTCTTGAACTGGGACAGGCACTATCCTCCTAATAATATTTGGGGATGGAGCAAGGGAATGAGAGACACAGAAATGGAATGACTTACTTTGATTGTATCCAGTGCCAGATCCAAAACAGCACACTGCTTTGGAGTGAGACTCCTAGTTTCTTCTCTCACCATATGATCCTGCAAACAACCATTATATTTGACATGAGCATACTGTCAGAGACTAAAGGAAAAGGAGTCCCCGGTATCATCACTTTCTCTGGATTCATGCTGTGGCTATGTGGCCACAGCATTAATTCAGCTGTTTAAGGAACGCGTAATGGAGCCTCTCAGAGTCATTTATTACAGCTTAACTTAAAAATAAAGCCACTTTCTCTGTTTCTTGCAGGCACGAAAGAAAGGAATAAGGAAAGGAACTGGACAGAGATAAGTGACAATTTAAAATCACAGTTTGTCTCTCAGAAAACCCAAACAGAAGTCTGCATGCTACCCCTGGCATTCTAGAGCAGTGACAACAAAACTCTCAAAACACCACTTAAATCAAGGAATTCTGTGAACCAGATATTGGGCAAAGTTGTTACATGTTGTTTGTGGATTTTTTTTAATTCTTCCATCTACAAAGGTCACTAATTCATCATATCATTGGTGGAGGAAGAAAAACAAACAAACAAGCAACCTGTTCTAGAAAATATCTTTGCCAAAAGAAGAAGCTGTTCCCATTAAGACCCACCGTCTTTAATAGCAAAGGGCCAGGAAACCCTTGGGAAGGGATTCCCCTTCCTGCAGTGGGAGTGTATCCCTGTTAGACTCCTGCCTGACTACAAGGATGTGGCATCCTTTGGTATTTCACTAAGCTCTTTCTCTCTGATGCTTAGTCTAGGTTTAAAGGAAAAACAGCACATTTTAGAAAGTCAAAGCTTTGCACAAACCCAAATTCTAACTCTTTGAGCTGCTGGAGGGTCAGGCCAGCTGACTGCAGCCTGGGTGCTGAAGCATTCATGAAAAAGATGCAGGCACATCAGACAAAGGCTACTTATCCCTACTTTAAACATGCCATAGCCTCTGATAAGAGACAGTTTCCAGGAGACACGTCTCCTAAATTGTCTTTGAGTTAAGCGTGCCTAGTGTGTGGCATCATGTGTGGCAACCTGCTGGCTATCTTGCAGCCTGGTGATTCTTGACATTGCCTGGTGCTGTCTCCATTCATTATTCACCATGATCTACCTCCTGCCTGATGGAGATGGGGCTCACTGCAGTCTAGGCACAGTGGTAGGCGTTTGTCACGCTTCTCACAGACATCTAGCTAGCACTTTTGCACAATGCTGAATTAAACTCTACAGAAGACGCTTCTCAAGTCAGCAGTACCTCGGACAAGTTTGCACCGTGTTTTCTTGAGTGCCAGAGACATGCCTCAACTTGCCTATTTCTTCAACACAGGGTGCTCCTGGTCTGGGGACCTACGTGCAGAGGCACAGTATTCTGTAAGCTGCAAGGTATCTTCTGTTGTGACAAGCTGTCCTTAGGGGAGCAGTAGCTCTCCTCCCTCTTCTTCATGAGCTGGGAGTAATTCAATTGAAGATGATGTGGCTTCACACTTCAGTACACAGAGCGTAAAACATTCTTTTCTTTTCTCTCTCTGACAGTCAGATTAAGTGCACAATCAGCCAAAGCCCAAGGCCACGTTCATGGGAGAGGCCAATTTAGTGAGGGTAGCCGTGTCCCCAAGGCAAAGTGACTTTCATGTCTTGAAATGACTTTCTAGGTCTGCCTGCCAGATTCTCCACACTGCGACAGAAACCAGGTGGTCTTTTCTCTTAAACATCTAAAGAGCTCATCCAGTCCTGCTCTGAGCGGTCACCCTGCCAGTGCCCAGGCTGTCAATGCACAGCAACACGTCACTGCTTTCTAAGAGAGTTTCCCGGTGTCATTTACTTCAACACATTATGTAAAAATAACCCAGGGACTGGACTGGTAATGCTTGCACCTACACACAGAGGAGCCCACGACTGTCATTCCCCTGCGTACCTGCCCTCTGCAAATCCCACACTATTCCTATAAAGGACTGCATAGAGTGCTACCCTGCACTTCCCAGATTGCCAGGCAGGAGCAAGCCATAAACATTTACATCAAATAATTATGCAACTTCAAGCAGAATAAGTGGAAAAGAAAAAAAGAAAAAAAAACAACACAATTTTTTTTCTAGTCTCTCGTATTCATCCTTCTATTCTTCACAGGTACTCTCAGAAGAACCTCTTTAGTCAGAGCTCAGCTGGTTACCCTGGGACAATGCAAGCGTGAGGAGGCTGCTGCTCCCTGCTCCAGCTGGCTATTAAGCAAACGGAGCAGAAAGAGTTTGATAATAAATGGGAAGCAGATATGCAGCACCAAGGTGCCAGGTTTATGGTTGGTTTTCTGAGCATTCTAAAACACAGTGTGAAATTGGTTTGTCTTCAGGAGGTGAGCCTGTGCTTGTCAGGTCTGTCAGTCAGTTTTCAGCTGAGTTATCTGATTCCCTAGGGGCTCTGTTCCCCCTGTTCCATTTAAGACAAATAAAGCTTAAAATCCATCCCATAATTTTCCCAGGCTTTTAGTGGAACTGCAAAATGCACAGGAGAGGGGCTCTGAAGAGCCATTTACTCATGCCTTCCCTCTTAGCTTGTATGTGCCTGCAAAAACAAAAGGACAAAAAACCACTACAATATCCACAATGCTTACACAGGCCCAAACAATTTACACTCTTGTAACACCTTTACTCGTCTGTAAATTTTTGGATGCAAGGTCAGTTCACACCATCTGCTTGAATTAAAGATCTCCAGAATTCAGGCGGTAGAGTGGTTTCACACTTGTGTACTGCTCTTTTGCCACACATAAAATCCTGTGTACCTGTGCTGCTCTAGTCCTATAGTGGATATGCAAATAAAGGCTTGAACATGCACCAGGGCTTGCCTGATCTGCATGATTACATGCATTTCTAAAAATGCAGTCCAGAGTTACCAGAAGTTAAGCTTTACAGTACATGAACTGAAGACAGGCTGCTGCTGAGGGATCGCCTTCATCTGACCCGTGCGAACGGAAACCAGCAAAGCTTCCAACTTGTTCCTGGCAAAAGGGACCTTGTATATATCAAGAAATTCCACTAACGAGAAAATATGAAGAAGTAAAAGATAACAGTGAATGTTACTGGCTATGCTGAGAGTGTAACCAAGCCACAGGAACTTGCAGTCGTCTGTGCACAAACTTGTCCTTGTGACCTGGGAGGAGAAATGGAGCAAATTCAGACCTCTCACCCTTTGACACCAGGACTGCATATAGAAGGCAGGGATGACTTTCTCTTCCCCCAAATGATGAGTTCTTGCTGATGTTTTTGAAAAGGGAAGGGGATACTCACAGGAAGAGGGAGTCACATTTGGAGGCTGTGGTCCAGCTCCCACTCTCCCAGGCCAGCTACAAAGCTCCTCTCTCCCCATTTCTCCCATGGAAGTGACACAGAACCTTGTAAGCTGAGGAAGCAGCAGAGGTAGTGCAAACCTCGGAAGCCACGTCACCAGGGAGGACAGCCTGGCTGTGGGAGTGCACGGGGCTGTCTTTCAGCATGGGTAACAGCTATTGCCCTGGGGAACTACACTTGAACGTTTATGTTATCTCACTGTTAACTGCTATGTAACAGCCTCAAAACGCAGATGGAGAGAAATGTGTGCATCTAATGACACACCTGCATGTCCAGATCACTTACTAGGATTGTTAATAAGCACTAACTTAAATGAATTGTGTACTGTCCTGGCTCATAAACGTGTATGTAAAACGTGTCTCCTGGGCAAGGGAAATAGATAGTCTATGTACAAAGAGCTGTAATAAATGTGCAAGAAAAAAAAAAAAAAAAACGAGAAGACACAAATGCATTTCGAAATTTACTAATCACTTAGAAGAATGTCCTTTGCTGTGGGAAGATTTCCCTTATCACACTCTGAGACAGAGTTTATGTTCAGCTCTGTCCTCCTTGCAGCACAGTTTGTGCACTGTGACGCTTCAGGTTTAAACCTTCTCTTGCACAATACTTGTTTTGTAGCAAACACCAAACCACAACACAGTGCAATTTGAATGTTGTAAGGAGTCACTATTTTCATACCATTCCTGTCGTGACCAGCAAATTAATGCTTGATTGGCTTATGATGAGGTGGCGTGCACTTAGTAATGCTCATGTCATGCTCTGTCACGTCATGCACTGTCAAAACACATCAACATAGCCTTCATGCTAAATGCCAGCTTGCCTGTAAAGGGAGCCCACGCAGAAGGAATTTACAGACACAGGCTCTCTTCCACAAGCAACAGTTATTTTTGTTAACAGTTCACATAATTCATCAATAGTGAGCACAATCATCTTTCTGACCAATATCTTATTATCAGGATCACGTAAGGGACTCCCTTTTATATATGGGGATACTGAGGAACTGGCCAGATGTTGAGAACCCTACTTTTTTCATTTTAAATTGAAAACCAATCACTGATCTAGAGAAGAGAGAAACTACTTTGATGATTAAACCCACAATAAAATTTAACAGTTAAAAACAATGTTAGCAGAATGCATTTAAAAGCACATTTAATGCATTTAAAAGCATTTCTCTACATTTACATTCAGCAACAAACCACTGGAAGCACAAGACTTGCTATACACTACTACACTTCCATGCTTACATACACGGACATTAACACAAGCCATGCAAACAATACCTTCAACTTTGACAAGTGTCCCAATTCCTTAGCAGCATTGAAAATCAACTGTGTGCCCTATGATTACAAGAAGTTACAAAAGAAAGGAGGGGGAAAAAAAAGATTATAAAGAAGCTTTGCATGTTTTTCCTTTGAGAAGTCAAGTCAGTTCACAGCTAGAACTTTACAAAACCACCCCAAGGCCAGTCACAACAACTTGATTCCTTGACAGTTTATTACCTAGTATAGAACCTTGTATTTTCATGGATACCACATCAAAAGCTATTTCGAAGCACAATATTCTGCTAACTGGTTCACTCTTGCTTACAGCATCCACCCACCTAAACAAGATGCGCCCTCAAATAGATTGCACAGGCTCGGGGTGAAGGCCATGCACTGGCTTCAGCTCCAAGTACTCCTTTAGATGTCAAGTCTAAATACACATGAAGATAGTGTAAGACTAGTCAAAGCTGAAGATCACTCAACTGATGCCAATCTCTCTACAGAAGTAGAGCCCAATCAGCTGGGTAGGAGTAAGCATACATGAGACCAGAAACAAAACTGGATCTGAGCAGTTTTGGGGTGACAGATTGGCAAACAAAGTCCAGTGAATACTACAGCATCGCCTTTACATGTCAAAAGCTTGGCCAATGGCTCTTCTTTCCCCACTGTAGCTTACTGATGCTGTATGACCCATGAAGAAACAAAAAGGGAAGATAAATACCAATGATGTGACATCTTGCTTCACATCACTGACACTCTAGTATAATCAATTTTTACATACTTTCTCTGCAATGGTTACAAAAAAGATATTTTTCCTTCTCCCCACCCACGGCATTTCTCTGTTGTGTAACATTCCTTTGCCCAGGGAGTTAAATCCAAAATTTAATGAGAAAGCCAAAGGCAACCAAGATAATCCTCCAATCTCTTCTCCCAGAGATGCTTTATGGGGTGTCCTGCAATTTATTTTCTTCCACTTCACTTCTTTTCATTCATCTAATCTTGTCTTTTTCTTTAAAAAAAGTCACAACTGCCTGTTACTCCACTCAGAATAGAACACCAGCCTACTCTAATTCTGGCTATGAACTGTGTATCTATCATATCATGAAACTTTGCCCTCCACTTCAGCCCTCTCAGGCTAGTCAGACTGGGGCCTTTAGGAGCAAGACAAAGCTACAGGTAACCCCTCTTCCTAATCAAACGTCCCCTCCATTATCTCTCTCAGGAAAGCCTTCAGTATGCCAGAAGCACAGCCCTCTCAAAGAATATCTTTGGTTCTCCTTGCTTGTAATTGATCACTACGGGCTAGCGTTAAAATGACATGTAAATGTCAACACTGGTACCGATTGAGAAGTGCCTGGGGGATGTCCCAGCTGAATGCCTGGAATAAGCTTCCAGGGACAGATATTGGTGGGTGGCACTTTCCCATAGAGTCTTTTTGCTCAGGAAAACACTTGGGAGAAGATGAAGCTCATCTTATTTGGGCACTGCTGGTTCCACGAGGATCATATTTCCCCAAAGGTCTCCAGTAAATCCAATTCTCCTTTCCACAGCCCTCCTTCCCTCTCCTTTACTACCCTTTCTCATCTCGACAGTCTCTCTTAACCACAACTGCCATGACCATTCCCCACTCCAAAAATCCCTCAAACTGTAATCAAGTAAGACATAAACCCAGAATTATTACTGTTTGCCTCTGCCTATGCCACTCAGTTTTTCTTTGCTGCCCTCTTTGGTATTTATTTGTTGCCTCTTAAGTCAGTACTCTGTGGAGCAGAAACTATCCCATGCCTGCATTTGCAGAGGAGACTCTGGGAACTGGGTTCTACTGCAAAGACCATTGCTGAAATAATTTCTTTTTTCTAGGACTAAAATTAACATCAGCCCCACTGATGGGTTCCCCTCAGCAAAAAAGTGTCTTTATACCTGTTGCTAGAGGTAGCAAGTACCCTTTTACAGAGGCAGAGCAGGCAAACAGTTTACAGCTGTAACACTGGAAAGACTGAGACCCGCTCTGGGGACACTGGACACGCTCTGCCCATTACAACAGCCGTCCAGAAGTGAATTTTTAGATGAGATACTTTTTCTTTAGTTTTGCCAGCTTCGGAAATGTCTTCGAGATGAAAGACTCTGTGACCTGAAATCACAACCAACCTCTTGATTTGCTCTATCCGTAACCATCACCTAACCCTCACTGTTCCTCCACTGTTCCTTTTATGTTTGTTGAATACAAATCAATATAGAATGAACATTATTGACTTGATAATTGATTACATTCACAACTCTTGGGGGAGAGGGGGGGTGTTCATGCCTGTTGACCAAGTAGAAAAAAAAAAAAATTAACATTTTTATAACCTGAATTTTGAAAAAGTTAAGTGAGTAGTCTCAAAACACACTAACATTAACAGTTCTTGATCCAGTATTTTCAACCTTCATTGGACACTTTGTTTTTAATATACATTTGAACAACAATATTTACTAGCCTAGGCACATAGTCTCCCTGCCGCAGGCTTCTAAGGAGGGCAGGTCAGTAACACTGAGCAATACCCAGTGACTTGATGTGCTTCAAGGAACAAAGCTGCCCAGATAACTGCTCCTCAGTTCTTGCTTGCTAAGAAAATCCTCATCAATCAGTGCCAATCCCTGTCAATGTGTCTGCAAAGAGAAGTTATTTTACAGTTACACCGAGTTTGTGATCAATGCTGGTAACATCTAATGGAAATCTGGACAGCTCCTTCCTCTGCCAAATGGCATTCTTGTAAACAAGATGCTATACCTCCTCAAAAAAGTTATTTATTCATGGAAAACATATCACAAAGCTCTACTGACAGCACTTAATCCAGGTCTGCTGCTAGGGAATGAAAACAACTAAACTTAAATATCAGATAGTTTTGAGAAAAGCTGCCCACAACAGAACTGATTAAAATGTTAAGGGTAGAATATCAGGAAAAATTAAGTCCTTATTATAAATTTTTTCTGCCTAGCTCTATGGCAAATGTAGCTGGAAAGGGGGCAGACCTTAGTGCTGGTTTTCCTGGTTCTTCCCATGAAATCAGTTTTACCTTCCTAAACTTTTTGGAAACATGACAGACACCTATAGTCCACAACACAAAGACTTTAAATTCCTTGTTAATGGTCTGACTTTTTTTCCCCCTCAGTGAAAGTATTTAGAGAAGGATCACCAGCTGACTCAAGTCTAATTGCTAGAAGTCAACAGAACTGCACTGTTGCAGTTCCAACATACATATATTCCAAGAGGCTCAAACTCTCACAGCTTAACTGTCCTACTGCTCAGTTGACAAAGTTAGGAAACAAAGCCTACTGCAAGTCTTTTGAATTCCAGTCCTTTTTTGGAAAACATATTATTACTCAGGCTTATTTTCCTGAGACACATCAGTGCAAGGAAATTTCACCTGGTATTATAAATTTCTTTCCCAGATTTTTTTAATTCCTACATTCAATAACAATGAGATCTGATCATTTATTAGCAGCATTTAACGTTATTTAAAAAACTTTATCACCGGGCAATGTTTGCTACCACCCATTAAAAATTAAGACTATTTTTTACCTGTTGTGGTGTATTAAACATCAAGAAAACAGGCTTAGAAGTGGGGATGAAAAAGGGAAATTAATTACCTGTTGGTACAGAGATCTGGGCACATGTGCAGTTCACAGACCATCATTTCACTCAAGGCTAAGAAAGCTTTTTCTCCTCATCACAGAGGCAGCCTTGGACTTTCCTGCTCCTATCTAGCACAAGGCAGAGGATTCATTTAAACTAACACAAGTTAAGAAAGGTTTCAGAAAACCTCTTAAAGCCACATTGCACCACCACAGAATATCTCTGGAGTGGTGCTGCTTCCAGATGAGGCCCAAGAACAGCCAGTTTGGAAGTCATGTGTAAACTCTGTCTGTAGCTTAAAGAAAATTTTGTTCTTATCCTGGACCACATGCTCATTTAGGGAAGAGAAGTCCGATAAGCAGAAAAAAGCAGAGCAGGAGCAAGCACAAATGGAGCCTCACGTGAATGGCTGCAGCGTATCATGTGAAATAAATAAAGGAGAGGGTCCAGAGGAATCATCTCTGTGTAAATTAAGCAACTCTTCACTGACCTGAGTAGTCACTGATGGCATGCTACAGTTTCATCCTAAGCAGCAAGGGAGAAAGAAACGAACAACTAACCCATTAATATCTCCAAGTGTTATGCACTGAACTCCAAAATAAGGTTTCCCAGAGAGCTGTGTTTGCATATCCACGCATCCAAGACAGAGAGTGTTTAATTAAACGTTGACCTTTACTTAAAATTAGTGAGGTGTGAACTGCTTGGTGAGTTACTGGAGATCATGTTGCTACTAATCTCACAACCCACAGGCAGTCAACGCTCAGAGAGGTAGAAGCCACTCATCTGAAAGTCATCAAGGCACCGGCAGCTCAGGTCATCAGAATGGGAGGCTGTAAAACTGCCCTGTCCCCATCACATCCTTCACAGGCAGCAGATGACTGCTTTCTCACCTGAGCCCCACCCTACACAAAATCTTCCAGAAGCAGCAGAGAATGGAAGAGCAGAGCTCAGGTTTTCTTCAGGCTGAGCTAATTTAAGTGAATTAGACTGGTCTGGAGATTAACTGGCATTAAAGCACTGTGCAGTGACAGGGTCATGCAAGTGACAAGTGAGACACACCGCAGTGGGTCAGGAACCTTCTACCTGAGTATGCTTTCCATGACCACCATCAAAACCACTTTTGCACCTCCAGCAATTTTACAGAAAGGAGAGAAAATATTCTGTAAAAGGGACCCTCTTCTACCATGAATATCCCCTACTACTAAAGGGTTACAGAGGAGTTTTAGGATGGAAATCCCCATCCAGTGGTCCTTCAAACACACAGAGGCAGCGCTAGGGCTTTCTATTGCTGAGGGCTGGAAGGAAAGTAAGTTACAGTGCCTGGGGCTATTTCTGAGTGTGATGTGCTTTCAAAAGAAAAAAGAACACAAAATTAGATAAGAGGTGCATGGTAGAGAAGTAGAATAGCAAAGAGAAAGTACTGCTTCTGCACACACTGCCAACCTTGAGTTTTGCATTGCCTTGCCCTGCCAGCCTTCACTACTAGCTATGATGAAAATCTGGTGGTGACAGAATAAATCACTATGTCCCACGGGATACTGGAAGCAGCTCTGTGCCCTTGTAGCCCATCTAGCCTCACCACAGGTTCCCTGCTGAAGGACTGCAGACAAGGCCATTTTAATCATTGCATTGTTCATAAACTCCTTTCCAAAACAGCAACCCTTTCCCAGTTTGGACTAGTTCAGCCTCCTTGCTATGATAGAATTGATTAGACAGCTAAAAATCCAGCTATGAGCATTTTGCATTATCTCAGACAACTAAGGATGCCCTTCATTACACAAAAAGCTTCTCAATTTGAAACTGAAGTGATGGCAACAAGAAACTCTTTGTAAAAAAAAAAACCCAAAACCACCTTGAACTGGCTTATAGCAACATCCCGCAGGTTGGGAGAATTGACTGATCACGGTTATTGCCTTCTTCATGATACAAGCACTGAATTACTCTCCTACTCTGCCTTTAAAATTCAAAATGAGCAAGTAAAAAGCTCAAGCAGCTCCTCCCTGGTTCTCTCCGAGGCCCCTGATCTCACTGCTTCCATTCTGAATGGGTCACGTTAATGCTGCTCTTACATGATGATTTTAGCACCTGTCTCCCCAGAGACTCCTTTTTACAGCAATTCAACTGAAAGAAAGAAATTTCATCCTCTTAAATTCAGACTTTTTTTTCCTTTATAAATTAAAAAGGCAAGCAGAAATGATTACTCCAAATCTGAGCTCAGAGCAAGCAGTCTTTAGCAAATTACGCCTCATGCTAATTTCATGCCTAGTCGGTATGACAGCACACTGCATCTCAGCAGTTCTGTTTAACGTTGTCATCATCAAGGCCAGAGGCAAAAGCCTTCCCTCTCAGAGCAAGAAACACCTAGTGCAAGATGCAGGTTTGCATCACTTCCCCATGACACTCCAACCCAAGAAGTTCACTCAAAATATGTAAACAACTGCTAAATAGTGAAAACCACTATTGTTCTACCCACTACTGGGGAAAAAATAAATCAGCATAAATTAGCCACAGACCACAAGTTTAGCCAACAGAGAGATGAAAATAAGTTCTGGATCATCTCCAAATAATGAGGTTATGGCCCAAACTTCACACTGCCACCAATTGAGTGTCACCCCCAGAGCAGCTGGGCATGCGTGACTGACATTTAATCAGTTTCTGTGGTTTCTCAAAATTGGCAAAGAGTTAATCTTCCATTATTAAAAACATCACCTCATTCATGACACACATTCATCCAGCATGTCCACACAGCTGAACAATTAGATAAAAGACTGCCTTTGAAAGCAAACTATCTGGATATGCTTCCAACTCCCCACCATCAGACAGACAGAAATCACACCAGCCTGTACTGATGTTAAAGCCTTCCTGGGGGGTAAAATGGTGGGTGGTGTCATTAAAAAGCAAGCCCAAATGAACCACATCTATACAGACAGACACCTGACTAACAGATGACAATAATTAGGCAAAAGTGTTTACAGGTGTTGATCTAATGACATGAAGACAAAACTAACTGCCCAATAATCCCACATACACAGCTGTCTTTCATTACAGATTTGCAATCCTTTAATGTGATTTGATACATTTGATGGCAACTCCCTTTGGATCACGAATTTTGAATTGTTTTTCTTCCTAGAGTATGCTGTGTATCTTGCAACCCTACTATAAATAGAGCTGCTCTCCTGCTTTACTAGGTTACAGACGTATTTTTCCATCCTTGAGCAGGGTACATGCAGGCAAATTTACCTGGATAGATGACTCATTAGGTCAAGGAGATGAGTTACACAGGCAATAACAACACTTTCTGCTATGAGTCAGGAAGGAGAAAATGCTTTACCGTATGGTCTGTAAGAGGAGGCAGCACAATCAGCTTCTCCATGGTATTCATTACCACCCTCCAGAGCTCTTTCAGCACCCGCTTCAACACTGTCTTTTCACACACAGTTGCGAACAGCGTCAGGCTGCAGGGAGAGAGCAAGAACTGAGTAAGTTCAAAGAATGCAATTTGCAAGGAAAAAGGAGATGTGTATAGGAGAATCAGTGCCCCATCCAAAGCAGTTTGTCATAGTGATTGCTTTAAGGCTAAAAATCTTCCCTTTTCATAAGTACAGCCTGTCTTTACCCTTGCAGTTCTAGCACTAAAGACGCTTGGTCAAAATGGATTACTGACATTTCTGATCTCAGTCATTTCCATTTATTGACCTGGGGATTACAGAGGTATCTCTAAGTTATGGTGGTTGGGAATAGTCCAAGTAAGAGCAGGTACTATTGAACTGGTTCTCTTTAAGAAGATACTTCCTGATGCATCAAGTTTACAGAGTATATAGGAAAAAATTACAAACAAATAGAAAATAACAGGTTTTAAACTTTGAGGGATTATTATAATGATTTTTGTTGAATACCTAAATTAATTCTTCTCAGACTGTTATGCAGAAGTTCCTGCATGGCTTCTGATAGGTGCCGAAGTCTCTAAATCCTCCATCTCTATAACCACCTCAAAGCATTTCTTGGACTCCTCTGTATTTTGTTGCAACTGCATTCACCACCAAGCACCTGCCATACGTTTATCTGCTTTTACATACAGAAGTTCTGCTTTACCTCCCTACTTATTCCTCCTTTACTATTGTACAGGCTATCATAAAGGCCAAGAAATGTTAGATTCTTCTTTGAAATAATTGTTGGACTTTGGCATTTACTGATCACTCTGGGAGAGCTACAAAACAGGAACTCTGCAGCCCATAGCAGTACAGAGGTGATAGCTGACTCTTCTACTTTGTGTAACATCTTCTCCCAGATTTCCCTTCTTCCCATAGCTGCTTAGACAGTAAGGGAACAAAACTGAACAAGGACAAGACTGACATGGGTAGGATGCAGGAAGCATCGAAAAAGACTCTCCTTCTGTAAAGGAGGAAAGAAAATAAGCAGGCTTAGATTATCATAATCAAAATGACTTGCTCCACAGCTGGATGAAAAGCCTGTAGCACACCAAGTTCCCAGTGATATAAAGGCAGGTGGCTTCTCAGGATTTGTGAAGGCATGCATAGAAAATGCCCAAATGAGAAGGCTCCTACATGTAATGATTGCTGCAAAGTCACTTACTACATGGTGACCCAAAAGAAAGATGGGACAATCAATACAAACAGCAACAAAACAAACTATCTTTTAAACCTGTAAAGCTTTGCATCTCTCACAGCATTTATCATGAAAATTGCTGGCCACCTTTTTCAAAATAAAGAACTGCTGTGCATCATCAAGAAGTTTAACTTCTGCAATGATTAAAAACTATTTCTTCTTGTAGTTCAAGGCTTAGCTGATGAGAATTATGTGCAGTTAGCCACAAAAAGTTCCTGCACCGCTGAATCATGCTGCATGGTGTTAATGGCAACAGTTAATTAAAGCAATGGATCAAGCTCATGTACATCACATAGTTCAGAAGCTTATTCTCTAGTCAGAACAGCACCAAGTATGACTAGAACACACACGCTTAACATGACTGGGATACTGATTAGTATATGTATCAAGTATGCAAGTATGGTTTGCAATACATTTGCTAATTGGCTACAGCACAATTTGTATAGAAAAAAACGTAGCTAGTAAATCTAGAATTTCAGTCTTTCTCACTATCTGATCAGCAGTGTGTTTTGCTGATTGCTATAATCACCAAAGGGAGAAAGGAGAACTGAGAGTGCGCTCTGGCACTGAATCACGGCTGAAGAGGTGATCCATGGCTTGAGAGAGGCGCAGATATAGGAAGAAAATCCATTAATTCTTCCTGAAAATTCAGAAGCTGGAAATCTCAAGAACAATTCAAGAATATGGAGCTATTTTTCCTTCCTTCATCCTGCTCCCAGTCTGATGTATGTGTAATATATATTTGAACACTTCCTTACTTTCCATCCAGGAAATCCATCAATGGCCTCAGGACATTATCTGCATCTTGTGCAACTGTGTTTCTGGCATTAGCAGCAACATTTCCTGTCCCTTTCACTTGACAGAGGATATCAGACATTTGCTTGACACACTCATCAATACGAGTCTGAAAGCTGAACAGACAGGAGAGAGGCAAAACCAAGATTATCAGTGGCCGAGATCTCAGGCCTAGTACATAAAGTAAAATATTGCAAGTCCATAAACCATGCATTCAGTTACACACTTTTCCTTCCTGAGATTTGCTGCTCATTTCCTTACTGTATTTGTTACCAAGGGGCATGCTATCCAGCTCCTTGTGCCCATCATCCACATACAGCCTACCACCTCCAAACACGAGATACAATCAGAGAAGTTTGTTCATACAGCTTGCGAAAAGAAACGATCCTTTCCTGATTTCAAGAAACGCTGTTATTCTTAAGCCAAAGCACCCTGCTATATCTTTGCTTTCTACACAGGGTGTTACACCACAGAGACTGGGATACTGTATGGAGCAAAGACATAATGCATGCACAACTCTGAGCATCCAGGAGTCCATTGGCAGTAATCCAGTTATGACCCATCATAGACTAAGTTTTTAAAATAACAGACACAGCCTGGAGGCAGGCAGGGACTGAAACCAGTCCACTCCCATACAGTCCATGCTATATCAAAGTGTCAAAATGGGACATGGGGCTCATCTGTGCAATAAGCAGTGTCACTGTAATGAAATGACATGCAAGGCACGAAAGCACAGTTATTTTTCCACCTCTTACTGCTATGAGGAGGTTCAATATGAAGTAATACAATGGTTAAAAATTATAAATAGATCAGCAGAGCTGTCAACATACCAATTCAGCGATTCAAGGAAAATGCTTTGACATTTAAAAGAACAGTTACCAACAACAGGCATTACAATTGACATTTAGCTATCCACTAACAGCACAGAGATTTGAAACCAGGAAGAGAAGTCAGTGCTAGGAGCTAGGGTAATGATTTAAGAGCAGGCACACAGGTCTGGAAGTCAGCTTTGTATCTGCATAAGTGGCTTGAACTTCTACTGTGTGAGCCACCTAGGACATCTGTGTGTTGGGTGCCGGCATAGGACCCCTGTGCCCCGTGGCTCTCACCTTCCTTCTCCACCCCATCACCTCTTTCCTCTCCTGCTCTGCCACCTCCAGCCTCATGGTCCCTCTTGCTCACTTGTAGCCTGTCTCTCACTGGAGCAACTCCAGAGAGCAATTCCAAAGCTGTCTCTCCATGCAGCCTCCACTTCCACCTTTCCCATTTCTAGCAGACCATGGCTTGCTGCAGTCTGTGGTGGGTACAATGACAGCTTAACCAGAGACATAAGTCACATCAAATAAAATGGTACCAAGAATTTCCTGTACAGCTGACAGTCCCGGTTCTGTTACAGCCTAATCTCACCCCACAGTTCTCCCAAATATGGCCTCATTTGGAGGACCCTGCTTCAAGTTGCTGTAAACCCTCAGTCAGGGGATGAAAATAACAGAATCCCTTAAAAGATAAGTATTAATATGAGGCAAAATTGTTACCAATTATGAAAAATGATAAATCAGTTACTGTGGAAACAGGTTCACCTGAAAGTGAAGCTCACGTAGATGTACAGCTTAAAAGGAGCCCCTGGCAGCAGCAAGTTAAAAGACAACCTCACCTATGCTGTCAGACAGGGCCTTCTGCTCCCTAAATCCCACAGGAATTCCTTCCTCCACTCCTATGGCCTCCATGAACAAAACAGAGCTAGCCTTGCTTGAAGTATAAACCCTTTCAAGGCTCCTTTCTCTATGATATCCTTTAAAGCAGAAAATGCTTCTCTGTCCAGACATAATCCTCTCTCAGCACAAAGGTGGTGAGGCTCTCCAGATGTGTGCTGCTTTCCCAGCAGGTGCAATTATCTCACATAGATCAAAAGTTAAGATCTGCAGTGTCAGGTGTGCAGAGTGTTGTAGGAGCAACTGTTTACAGACTCTGCACAGAATATTGTGGGTATCTGTCTTACCTCCCACATTTACATCCTTTAGAAGATCCTGCTTATACAGTAAACTACAGCTCTGCTTTTCGTTGCTATTACTGTTAAGGAATGAGTGAAGCATCTGAGCCATCTGACTGGCTAAATCTCTTGCTGGCACATCTCTCTAAAACACTCCCTGGTATGTACGCTGATACTGAATAATCTCTTTAAATCATACTTGCAAATGTCAAGATTGTACCCTAATTGTCTTGTAGCAGTGACACACCATGGAGACAGGTTTCAGATAACAAAATTCACCCCCTCATTATGATTTCTCACCCACCCTCTATCTAATGATGAACCTTACCAACTCAATTCAGTTACCGTTTGAATCTCTCCATTACTTGCTATAATATCCATTAGTTGCAATGGGAACTCCTCACTTATCTATCCACTTAGCTCTGTGTGCTGAAATCCAAATACTCGCTGATAAATCCCACCGTGTTTTTTGGTCATAAGTACTGCAAATCTGTAGACCATAGGAGGCCAAGCTGGAACAATTTGCTTTATTCCCCTTGCCCATGTTTCAGCTATACTACAGTTCATGCCTGCATTAATCTTGTTATAAGGTACAACATGAAATGAATAGGTTTTATTATGAGAAGTGGTTGTTTTTGAAGATCACTTGGGAGCCCTGTATTTCTAGATTTTGCTTAATTGACATCTTTTATGGTTCACTACAAAATTATTATTAAATCGAGCACATTTTTATCCTCATGTAAATGGTAACATGATTTGCAATAAAACATAATTGCCATCAATTACTCTTGCAATACTTTAAAGAGCTCCTCCCCTTGAAACATTAGAAAACACCATTCACTGCAACATTATAACAAGTCAGTCTCAAATTCTAAACCTGCTTCCTTCCTATTCCAATATTCATTTAACAATCAGAAATCAGTCAGCTGTTTCATACATTTAGAGAGGAACGTTTAAACAAGAATGTTGCTTCATAAATGCTAAGCTGGAAACTGCTTTTTGAGCAATAAAGGAGCAGGCAATTCTGTTACTGACAAGCACTACTTGTAGAAAAAAATCACTCTATGTAATTCAAATACATTTCACAGTTGAGAGATCTCCGTGTTACATTTCTAAGCAGAGCAATACAGAGAACTTTAAAAACAGTTCTCACTTCTTTAGATCGTCTCTGTATCTGAAAAATCATGAATTTATGACAAGAAGAAAAATATAATGCAGTTGACACAAGTTTCTTCTTCACCTGACTGAATAAGATTAGACAAAAGAAAGGAATGCTTCAAGGACGGGGACCCTGTTATACTCACCTGTTACCAAACACAGCACTCAGCTCATCCAAAACATTGTTCAGCTTCACCTGGAGCTCTTTGAGATGGTCACTTGCTTCTGCATCCAACTGTGGATGAAAGAAGAGCACTTAGCTTGAACCCAGAGGGCAGTCTGCTGTCCTTCACAGTGCTCCTCTTCGTGTTGAGGTTACTTTTAATAAGCAGGGGAACTATCACCACTGGACTCTGCCAGCTAGGATGCTCTCCTCCACTGCCTGCTGCTGTTACAGAAGCTGCGAAATCATCAACAGGTATTTGCCTAAATAGCAACAAGTGGTTTCCCCAGGCTCCAATACTCCAATACCCTTCAATACCCTTCCTGATATTTTTAAAGTTGAGAAAGAAAGTAAATGTGAACTCCTTGTGGCCAACAGAGTAGAGCAGGCTGAGAAACCATCAAACACTGTGCATTACCTTGGGCTCACAGGTCATTTCAACCCTTGAAGTCTAGGAGGAGACAGGGCTTTTCAGACTGGATGTTACTTACTTGTGCATTTCTCCATGCATGGTCTTGAAAGATGCTATTTCACCTTCCACACTGCTGGCAAATATTCAAACTAAAGACTGACCTGTATTCAGTTCTGGGCCCCTCACTACAAGCAGGATATTGAGCTGCCAGAGCGTGTCCAACAAAGAGCGACAAAGCTGGTGAAGGGCCTGGAGAAAAAGTCTTATGAGGAGCGGCTGAGGGAGCTGGGGTTGTTTAGTCTGGAGAAAAGGAGGCTGAGGGGAGACCTGATCGCCCTCTACAACTACCTGAAAGGAGGTTGTAGCAAGGCGGGGGTCAGTCTCTTCTCCCCAGTAACAAGCGATAGAACAAAAG
The DNA here is from genome assembly GCF_000690535.1 of Cariama cristata. Classification (NCBI taxonomy): domain Eukaryota; kingdom Metazoa; phylum Chordata; class Aves; order Cariamiformes; family Cariamidae; genus Cariama; species Cariama cristata. The sequence continues at coordinate 29,015 of NW_009593746.1, forward strand.
GAAACGGTCTTAAGTTCTGCCAAGGGAGATTCAGGTTGGATATTAGAAAGAACTTCTTCACTGTAGGAGTCGTTAGGCATTTGAATGGGCTCCCCAGGGAGGCGGTGGACTCAGCATCCCTGGAGGTGTTCAAAAAATGTTTAGATGTGGTGCTTCGAGACATGGTTTAGTGGGTTTAGCGAGCATGGTGGCGTTGGGTATACGGTTGGACTTGATGATCTTTGAGGTCTCTTCCAACCATAATGATTCTATGGTTCTATGACCCAGCCACTGCTCTCAGAAGACCAGACCCCAGCTATTTTGAAAATATGGCCACAGTATCATGGCAGGAACTGTTCGACACTGACGAGTTTTGGAAAGCATAATCTCAGCTATGGGTATTGAACACAAGTAGCTCTACTCTCACATGGAGCCAGACAGCTTTTTGTTGTTCAGAGGATACTTCACAAAACAAGCAAAAAAAGAAGCCAGAAGAATTTCGCAGAAGACACCTATTCCTCACTATTTACTTCTACATCTTTCTAACTACCAGATGCATGGTCTAGACAATGTTTGAGGTCAGGATCAACAACTTACTGCCCTGGTTCATGAACCATGCAGTCAGTGACTTGTTCTCCCATGAGGTGACATGGAGAGCTCACCAACTACCTCCTAGCTTCTCCTTGCTATTGTACTTGTTGACTGTAAACTCATCTTCCTGTGAGCAGAAGAAAGGCTGACTGCTAGCCCTGCAGTGCAAGAAGAGACAGCTGGAACAATGCTTTGCCAAGGGGATGAGCTCCATTATCTGTGGCGAGGAACTCGCTCTCCTCCAGCACATCAGCTCACAGCACTCTGGGTGCAACTGGTAAGACAGCTGCCCAGATTTAAATTTGAGGTGTCCAGCCTCACCCTCAGGAAGCCAAACTCTGGTGGTAAGCATTCTGGTTCAGTACCCACCAAGTCCTCTGTCATCCTAGCAAGGCTGCTGTCTTCTGAGCAACTGCTACTATGGAAGCAGGAGTCCACATAATATATTACTGATTGTTAATGCTTAGGCATTGGCATGCTTTGGCTTGAAAGCAAATTTCGAGGAATTACCTGAGTGCAATTTGAGTCATTAGGAAGGTGCTGGTAGGTGTGTACTACTGTTTCACATATACAAATTACACACCAGTTACAGACAGAGTCCCTGTAGCATGTGGTATAACTGCAAACTATTCTTTGCCAATATGGTGAAGAATTGATAACAGCGCTCAAATGAAACAGCAAACATTTTGCTGTTGCTGCTCAGCCAATGCATTCTAAGCATATCAGCTATCACTGATAGCAGGAAATGGTAATAAGTCTGGCTGGTAAAGCAGAAAGCAGCATTAGGCAGTTGGGTCACTGCCACATGTCACGTCCAGACTATTTCTATCGTAAGCTGGACCTCATCAGGCTTATGATCTCCATTCTGTGGGTGTATGAGAGATGATTCAGAGGAAGAAAGCTAATGAAAAGTTCTCTGTGCAAAACGTGGGACAGTACCCACAGTAAGGTAGCTTCTGATCTCTGAGCAAGTGCTCCAATTCCAGTGGAAATAATGGCTAGCGCAGCCATAGTTCTGTGGCTGAGACTAAAATGTGCGATACAGAAAACTGAGGTGCATGCAAAAAGGCAAGAGGTAACCCTATATCTACAATTCAGAGAAGAAAGCAGGGCTCTGTTAATTTGCAGCGAAGATTCGGGACTTGGAACTTCAGAGAATCCAGGCCTCGAAGTCTCCTCCAAGCACATTCAGGGCTGGAACCTCAAGTTCTCTGCTCATCTGAACACTGGCATTTACCAGCATAACGCTGTGAACTTCAATTTAGGTTGATCTCCTCCTGTTTCTCTCATGGATGAAATGGAACCCATAAGCCTAAGAATTTGCTGTGATGGGCTTCCAAGTTTTCCAAAAGATGTCATTAGTTCTCCTTTGGTTTCTGCGTACACTGGTGAAGTGGGAGCGACCAGAATGGGAACACCCCTCTGTAGCTGTAGAAACACAGCTCTTGCCTTCTAGAAAGTTGAAGATGTTAACTAATTCACATCTTAAAGCCAGAGAACCTATGAAATCATCAGATCTGCTCTGACATATCAGCAGCTAGAGAATTTTTCCCTGCTATCCTATTTTAGCTTTATGCAAGTTATAAAGTTCACCTGGCTCCAGCTTGAAGTTGCTAATTTTTGACCTGCCTCCCTCCACTAGGCCCTGGGAGCTCCCCTCTGCAGAAGTGACTGTGAGGCAGGGAGCTCAACAGATCCAACCTTACTTTAGGTACTCACTTGCACTGAATTTTCATGCATCTCCCCACTTTCCTGTAGGATTCAAGAGTAAGGAACCTGGAGCGCTGCATCTGAACAACAGCTGCCAGCTTCTCAAATATTAGGGTGGCCTGAGCTATGGCATGTGGGATGCTAAAGAAGAGCAATCAGTAGATACCACAAATCCTTTGAGAACATTCCTATCAAGTCTTGGCTGTTTCTAAGCTCACCTGCAATTTGTTATTCAGGTGGCTAACTCAGGATTTAAAGTGTGGTCTAACTCTGAGCATTAAGAAGAGAGTTTCCTGAAGCATTAATTGTACGGCTTAGCTTGAAAACAAAGGTATGAAAATTGTATGACGACAATCTGCTGCTACTCAGCAGCTGATTCTTTGGGTTTCCCAGGCATTGTTTGTCTCTGATACTCACCTCACATGCTTGACTTTGGGGATTAAAAAAAAAAAATGTGCAGAAATGTTTTAAACTAGGCTTCCACAGCACATCTAGACTCCAGCAGTGGGCAATGCAGTACAGCACCTTTTAATTTCAGTGCCATGAGTTCATAACTCATGAAAAGCTAAGCAAAACAATACTAAAGGCCATCATTCTCAAACAAAATGAGAAAGGCTTATTCTGGTGTCAGAGACAGCACACAGAGCAGGCTGAAGCCTGCAGGAAAACTGCAGAGGTGGGTAGAAAATGCAGGTCACATTAGGTTTTATTATATAATAAATGAATAATTAAATAAATGGGGCCAAGTTCAGACAAACACTAGCAAAGAATCTATATAGCCCACTTTAGCACTGAGATAAATTACAATCTCCATTCTGTGGGTGTATTGGAGATGATTCAGAGGAATCAAAGGTTTCAAAAGGCATTCATGTGCCAAATGAGACCAGGACTCACCCCACAATTCTACTGTTCATTATGCTTTTAATGCTACTTGCCACTCCATAAATTCTGCCTTTCCAAAATACCCTTCAGGAATGTTTGACAGTGGTACCAAGCCATAGTGAAGCTGTTTTGATCCTGTGAGATCAATACAGTTCAGAAGGGAAATAAAAGTATTAATTATAAATCCTAAAAATCATTTAATATACTTTTTTCTGTGTGTGCTTGTGTGTATATGCGTATGCACTTGTGTGTGTATATGTGTTATGTGCTTGCGTGTATGTATATATATGCCTTGAGATCTCATGCACAGACCAAAAAGAATCCCCCCCCTGCAGAGCTCTAAAGCTCTGTTGCTGTCCTTATCGTTTCTGACTAGTAATGTTCACAGACCATATGATGTCAACACATTAAACCCAAAGATGCTGGTCAATTTTTGCCGTTTTGTGCCTTTTGAGAACTACAGTTGGAAAAAGTGAGAAGTGCGGGCAAAGGCACCATTCCTCATTTCGGGTAAAAAAAAAGTAAAGGAAGGCACTATATCAAGGAGCCCAGTCTCAAGAAATCGTACTGGGCAAGCACTTCCATTCCATGTTATGCCATTAGACTGCAGGGTGACTATGGGTGACCTCTGTCCCTTCATTTCCTTTGCTGCAAAGGGGAATAAGTGATAGGGATTTCCATAGGAGTGTGTTTTGGACCCACTGGCAAAGAGCACTAGGTAGCAGCAGTATTTCAAAGCTTTCCAGAGTCATGCAGTGCTACAGCGACAGCTGGAGATGTAGATGGAGCTGTGAATCAGAAGCAAATGAACCCACAGGCACACATTAACTGAAACCAATCCCCAAGATGTGGCTTCACACATGGTATATCTAACATACCTGCCACAGGAAAAATGGAATACCTAGTTCTCAACAACACTTCTGAGAACACAAAAAGGTGAACAGTTCAAGACAACCAGAACATACCACTGTGCTACTTACTCTCCCAAGGAAGCAGTTCCTTTTTGGGTAGAGCAGTCAGGATAATGCTTACTTTTGTGCAAGCTACTGTGTGATGTATAGATGAATATAAATACAATCTGTCACAGAAAGTAAGAACTGCTGTTCCTGAAGGAGAGGGTGAAACTCATAGATGCATTTCCAGAATTATGTTTGTCTACATGTTCTATTTTCAAAGCTGTTGTCTCACCAATTGTTACTCACTAGTCAGGTTCAATCTTCATCAGAAAACGGACTACTTAAACTAGGACAAGACCTCACTTACTCTAGCAAAACAGAAGACCTGGCAGGTTTCAAGTCAAGAAGCAAAGTACTACACAGTCACCAAGAGGGAAACCCCTGGGGACAGCAAATAATGCAGGCACCTAACACGACACGACTTATTTCTGGTGATCAGCAGCAGCCTAATGAAGTGGACAAGCAGCATTTGAAAATAAAAGAAAAACATCACTTCCAAAAAACAGCTTCCTAGCGCGTTTGCCACACTTCCTCCTGTGTGTTTTATTGCAGTCTGGGTTTCTCTCCCCTTTCTTTTGATTCTGCAGTACAGGGGAAATAGTGGATTCATTACTTGTGTTCTACCTTACCTGCACCTCCTGAGGAAGGTTTTAAAGGGCAGAAGGCAGAGAAGAGGTCTATGCTAGGAAAAGTAGTCAACAGTCTTAATAAATACTTTTTTTCTCCCCCTATTTAACACAGTATCAGGTGATATTTTCAGTTTGAAATACAGGGAAACTCTACTTAATGGCCACCACCATGGAAAATAGTAGCAAATTGACTCCTTAAGGAAAATTAAGTGCATGTGGATTAAAACTTTATAAATAACTTCACAAACATTTCATTACAAGTTTATTTTTTCCTGAAAAATGAGCATTTAGCTACCACTGCTATTACAGCTGCAAGCATTTAGTGCTAGTTTTTGATGTAGGTCTCAGAATTAGGAATGTTGAGATCACACGAGAAAGAATGACAGCAGTTTTCCTTGTCTCATGGGGTAAATCTATTTGTTGAGACTTTTGCCACTTCATAGAATTCTGCCACTGAGCACAAGAAAGATTTGGAATAGCAATACAGGCAAAAACTGAGCTGCCCATCAGCAAAGCTGACTTTCCTTTTGGCATACAAGTCATAGCACAGGCTCTACCACAACACAGCCAAAGAAAATGCACTTAGGCTTTGAAAAAATTTTTTTCCTAACATCAGCATCAGCAGCCTTTTCTTCATCTTCCCGAATCTTGACAAGCAATGAAAAAAGAAGAGAAAAAAAGATACACAGATTATATCAGAACAGAAACAGTGATCTGCGGTAAGAAAACCTTATTTCTGTAAAAATGGCCATCTCAGAACAAATGGACACACTGAGTATCCAACAAAGCATGAGTGAGTACAGAACTCCTATTTGCATGTCTGTAATACATTAGATACTGGACATTTAGTGCCAAAGGTACTGCCATGTAAAATGATTCAATGTCATTTCTCAGTTCTGTCAGTTCTCAGACATACCTGTCTTCAGAGTTGTGAAACCACCAGACCTGCCCACATCCAGCCCACATGAGTGCAGTATGTAATCTCTTCTTTCCTTCTCCGTGCTGTTCTGTGCTTCAAAACATTCACTCCTCATCTTATGACTAATTTACTTGAGAAGTCTTCAGGCATGGATGTCCCCTCACACTTACTATAGTGTCAGGAGTTACAGAGCTTTCCTTATGACTGCAGTCTTCAAGAATCAGTATAATGCAAATAACCTAGTAACCGTGCAGTAGGAATGAGTATTACCCAGTCTCTTAGCGCTCTTACCTCTTTACCACCCATGGCTTCAAACATCTTCTCTAGCTGCACCCTCAGTTGTTGGATGTTATTCATCAGGATGCAGGGCTGAAGGGACAAAAGCAGGTTTCTGTTACTGCTCAGGATGCCAACACATTTTCACCAGTGGTACAGTCTGTGCCTCAACACCCTTCCCCAAGTACCAGCAGATCTGAGTGTCAAATAGGAGGTAGGGCATGCACAGATTTTAGCACTGAAACGTAAAAAAAGACAAACCAATTTTTCTCTAGGTTGAAATGGGATGGCCAGTTCCAGAAACCCCAGATCAGGAGATCTCTGATGTTCTGTTTTCCTCCTCAGCTTTACCATAAACAGAGAATGTGCTGACAAATCAGTGTCAGGACAAGGCCCAACTCTCTTCAGCTCCTGCCATGCCCTGCAAGAGTCCAAGCTATGTGACCTTCAGCCTCTTAGTGCTGCAATGTACTGCTGTGAATGGTGTACATCCCAGATCAGAAGGGGAACTGCTAGCCAAAGCTGCATTCAGAGACACATCTGGGTCCTTCCAGGCCAAGCCTGAGAGCAACAGTCAAGGGCAGCCTGAGCAATAGACTCTTGCCTCTGCAGTTACATCCCAAGTACAGGATGGGAGATAACAAAATTAGCATCAGACAGACCCAGGGTTCAAAAATATAAGGCCCTGTTTTATTTAATACACAGAATTTTACTGAATTCAGGATTAAACAGCAAGATAATTAGATGGAGACAGCAGTAAACCAAGAGTGCTGCTACAGAGCAATCTGTGTCCCCCCTCTTTTTTTTTTTTTTTTTTTTAAATCACTGTGACACACAACCCAGACAGGCAGACTGGAAGTTAATTTCAAGGGGACCCAACAGCTTCGAAGCCCTGCACATCATCTTCAGGACCTAGTTTTAATTTATGGTCAAGCCAGAATTCAATCTGCAAAAGTATATGAATGATGATAAAAACAATACTGAAAATATTTACACCATCAACACAGTCAGGTGCAATGTGAGAAACTTGGTTTCATCAGGACAATTATGTGACTCCTCAGGACAGAAGAGAAGCTCAGTACAACCTACCAGTTTCTCCTTGGAACAGTAGGACTGGAAGCTCTTGGACAGGATGTCAGCATACTGCATCAGCACTTTCCCAATAGTCTGCGAAGACAAGATGTGAGCACTGTTACTTGTCCTCGATCACTGCAGGAGAACTCCAGGAAATAAAATGAAAAAAACATCATACTGTTTTCCATCCCACTAAGGGAAGATAAACAGCTGGATGTTGAGGGTATTACCTTGGCAAACCTCCTATTATAATGAGCAACAATGACCGGGTCTGGGCATTCCAGCTTCTTAATGATCTCAAAGCTCTGATTGAGCTGGGTGAAGACGTCCACCACTGAGCAAGAGAATAGAGCATGCTCGGATGTTTGCTGGAACTAAAACAGAAGTACAAAGAGTCATTCCCAAATGGAAAGATCTGAAATACACCCATTTCATGGGTGTCTCCATCATCTGCCGCATTGGAGGTAGGACAACTTTACCAAAACCTACACTGTCCTGAGAATTATTCAAAAGCTCTCCAAAAGGCCCAGAGAAGCTAAATAGCTAATTCTGTTGTAAGTTTACTGTCCTTCACCAACTATGACATGACAAGCACCAAGGAAATGTAGCACGGTGCTGAGACCCTTAATGAAATGCACAGCTTGCTAATCACTTAATAAGGAAAGAAGGAGAGAATGAAGAGCTTTGTTTTAGATTTTCTTAACATTTAGATATTAAAGAGAATGCTTACATTAGCATCACAGACTACAGCGCCAACAGGCACTGAACAAATGGGAAAGCTCTTGCTGTCCATTGGGAATACTCAGCAAATTAAGCATAAGATTACTCTGTTAGTGGATTACGGTCACATTCTCACTGCATGACCAAGTACATGCAAAGTGCCTTATATTTCAGTTACCTCTCACAAACACAGAGAGGTGAGAGAGCACCAAGGCACTGCTTGACAGATTAACAGCAGCAGAACAGAACAAACATAAATGAATTATATGTACCTTGCTATTAAACAGCTCTCTGTGACCTGTAGTGAAAAGTCCTAAAATAAATGAGTTTCCCAGTTGCTTAGCAAGCAAAAAGGGCTCCGTCCTACATGTGTACGACAGCTGAAATTACATTGCTGCTGTTTGGTTCTGGGCTCTGAAGGATATAGCGCCAAGTCCTCCACTCAGAGTGACCTACATACCCCATCTTTTTTATCTCTCTCCAGAGCACCATGCAGGAATTCTAAGGAAACATCTTCATTTTCATCCAGCCACTGCATCACGAACTGCTCAAACCACCTGCAGGAGGGAAGGAAAAGACAGGAAGTTATGGCAAGAAACAGAGCACCCCAACCAGACTCAGACAGTGCTGCTGTTTCAGCAAGCCTTGTGAAAGCTTGCCACTGTTACCTGTCTGAATGCTGTTATTTGTGTGTGCAGCCGAAGTTCTCAAAAATACTCCTACCCACTCACAAGTTACAGGTGAGCAGGGCCTGTACCACCACTTGGGCTGGACCAGCAGAACATAGCCTAGCCTAGCCTCTGCCAACTCTTCATCCTGAGCTGGTTTTGCCCTTCTCCCGTCTTTCCTCTTCCTTGGTACCCTCCTCTTTTTCTCCCCTGAGTACCACCTTTAACTTTGCACTCTGTCTTTTCTTCCCCTTTCATCCATGTGCCAGACAGGACAAGGGAGACCTCCAAACCCACTATCTCTGCATGCCAAGAGAGACAGCACACTGTCCTGCTGCCCATTTGGGTGTACCACCTTCCACAAGAGAGCTGCAAACGAGTATAAAGGGAGGAAAAGAAGTGCCTGTTTTCCAGGGTCTTTCAGCCACTTATCTGCAGATACAGACATATTTCTGGATTGCAAGGAGAGAGAATCAAGGCTAAAAGTTTTCTCCACTTTAATAGTGCTCTCCCTTTCCCCAAGCCTTCTCTAGAAGGCCCTCCAATTTCTATAGGCTGCTGATCTCACTGTGAAAATGCTCGAGTAAGATTAACTTCTGATCACTTGCAGGAAGCTGGCCAGCCCTGTAAGCAGTTCTTCATTGTTTTCTTTTCAAGAAGCACGAACTTAGTTCATGATAAGTGCTGGACCAACAGCCTTGGAGCATGGTCAAGTCCTCAAAACATGCAGGTCCTAGAAACAGGACAGCAAAGTTTGTCTCTCTTCCTTCTCCCCACTTAGGAGGATAAGCTAAATGGTCGAGCAAAATCCAAGAAGCTGCTGAAACAGTCACTGCTGTATCTCAGGGAGATGCCTTACAGGAGCTGGTGCCTGGAGCTACCTCCTGCACTGAACAAAAGGTTTCTACACAAACCCACCTTGGCCAAATAGGCAAGGGGAGAAGCAGCTTCGGTGATGGGATCTTACAGCTGGTCACTCCTCTGTTCTCTGCTCTGTGGGACATACATAATACAAAAAATGGGGCCGGGGAGAAGGGTTGTCTGTGTTTAAGCAACAACACAGCACTTACAGCTTTGTTTAAATGTCTGTCTAGGATTTGTTGTGTGCAAGCGCCAACATACTGCAGTTGAAGCAAATCTTAATTTCAAATATTACTAAACAGCATTCACAAATAAGGGAAAAAAATGCCCATGTGTGATTTCAGTCCATACAAAAGATTATTATATGAGCTTCACAGAGTACAGCCTCTTCTAAACAGGCAGCTGTGTTCATAGAGATTGTGCTAATTATGGGCTGAGTTTGCAAAGAACATGAAAGCGTGTGCCAGACATGAGAGGGAGATCAAGAGCAAATTCACAGACAGAGCATACTGGATAGCCTTAAATACTCTCTACACTTTGAAATATAAAGCACATCAATGCTAATATTGGAAATTGTAACTGACAGTGTTAAATGCCAACAGCAACCTGCCTATGTAGCCCTGTTTAATATAGACAGCAGCAGTGGAACACTGTCACAGACATATGGACTTCCTGTATTCTGGAAAAATTCCACTTGAATGGCACTTCAGGCTCCTAAAAGTCAGCATATTTTGGAGTCTGCTGCAAATTTCTCAAGCTTTCAACATTTTGTTTTAAACTACAATAGCGTATGTTAAAGCAACAGTTCAATCCTTAGAAGAGAACTCAGGCAGTTTACAAGGAAGCAACTATACATCTTCCACCTGTTTCAGAGTTCCCAGGCTGCAAGTTGCAGACTGCTTCACATGACATAGGTCCATGTACAGAGAGGATTACTTCTTTGTGCCAGAAGCCACAATTTTCAGTCTGAGAAGTAGAGCAACTTCCTGATTATCATCCATCCTTAGTTATTGCACCACATTCATAAGAAAGGGCCATTCACTGTTGAGAACAGTCATTGCCCATTTTTATGGCTACCATATGTTGATATACAAAATCAAATGTGTAGGTATTTTACTGTCTTACCAAATTATCTAAACAAAGGTGACAAGGAAAAAGGTACTGCTGAGTGGCTGGTGGTGGTGTGTTTGCTTCCCCTTCCATTGAAAAAAGCATTACCTCCAGGAAAAGGTTTAATATGAATGTTTAACTGTAAAGTTAATCACTTAGGTCAGGTCAGAAAATTCTGTAAATACACTTGCAAAGCCAGTCTCAACTTCATCCTTTATTGGCTGGCAGGAAAACACAACAGAGAGAAATAATCTATAAATACTTCCAGTCCCTGAGCACATTTAGGACCAAAATCTGTTTTGAGATGTAACACAAACCTAGAGTTATCTTAGGCCAAATACCCCTTACAGGGTTTTACTATCAGGTCTTGGGCTGCTGAGCAAGTGAGGGGGGGACTATGAAGGCAACATATGCAAAACGATATTCAAAATTATGCAGCATAGAAACTAATAAATATAAACTGATTTCATGCAGAAATAGCTTCAAAATGTTGCTACATGGCAAATATCTTCTTCCTCATCTGCTTCAATTATTGATCTAGAAGCAAATGCCGTAATGACTCACGCACCAGCACACAAAGCAGAGGCTCACGGTGCTGCTTCAGAGACATTCTGTGCTTGCAGGGGTCAGCACAGCCTGACCCAAGTTGGCACAGCCAACCTCTCTAAACAAGGTTTGCACAGAATACACCTCAGTCCTGCCTGCCGGGAAAGGAAAGCGGTGCTTTGTGACTAAATGAAAGTTTACCTCTGTTGGTTGCACAACAGTAACGTAACACAAAAGGCTGCAATTCCAACTTGGCCATGAGCCTGGCTCCTGTGGTTTCAGACTCTACAGGTAAATTAATCTTGTTCATTTGCTGTGCTGATGCATGTGGGTACCCAGTGAACATTCTGTGGGCCTTGGCAAGCACAGAGGCAAGAAGGCAGGCAGGGTTTCAAAGAGTAGAAGAGTAAATACTGTGTTTCATGAAGTGAGCCAGAAGAATAAGACAGGATTTCAAATCAAAGGAAGGAATGCCTTCCCCCACCAGAGAGGAGGTAGTCTCCCGTACAGCTACAGTACTAGCTGCATGCTAACATCACTAGTAAAACAAAACATTGAACACTTATTTACACATCTAAAAAGCTAGGGTTTTTTGGAAACTTGACACTTCACAGCTTTTAGCTGGCAGCTAAAAAGTGAAGAGAGGAAGTTTTGAAGATCCACTTCCAGCTATGTTGCTACTTCAGTTTCAGAAGCTGCTCCTGAATTTCAGAAAATAAGAGGAGTAGAAAAACTTCAGCATCAATACTTTGGAGCCTTCACTTTATTCAATCATATCTCAAGGCTATCAGAAACATGGTTTCTTATAGTTTAAAAATGAAAATCGAGTTTGTGGATAGCCTCTTGTCTGTCAAGTAGACAGGCAACTCAGCTATTCTCTGGACAGCAGCAATTTAGTTTCGGTTTACTGATGCGCAAACCTGACACGTGGACTCCTTTGTTTAAGGAAGCTTCAACACTAAAAATACTTGTGATGAAGCAAATCAAAGGACAATAGCACATTGCTGTAATTGATACCAACGAGATATTTTGTGACAGGTGAAGGTTATGGTTGAAATAAACATCACCTGTGTCTGACAATGTGGCTATTATACTAAAATACAAAAGTGAAGTAAGAAAGCCAGCGGCTGCAAATGTGCATGAGCACTGAAGCTCTACCACAAAGGCCAGCAGAGCAGAACAGTCTGCAAAAGACTGCAGAATGAAACCAAGCATCATTATCCTGATTACACAGGAGAAAAAGAGAGATTAAGAATATCTGATGGCTTGCCTGAGACTGCACTGACTCAGAGGCACAGCAAAGAGAACAGGGCTTCTGAGATTGTCACTCCAGCACTCTATTCACTGCGTTAATGCCTCTTGCTGACCTGATTTGTTAAGCAAGGCCCATAGCCTGAGCTGAGCAATTACATCAACTGCCTCAAGTCTTATTAGCATGCAGCTAGCACCAGGCTTCAGGGACTGCGTGCACCACAGGATGGGAAGAGAATTCAAAATGCCAAACTGGAAACACAGTCCAAGCGAGATGTTATTTTCAAGATGGGCAAGGTAGGAAAGGTACAACAAGCTCAAACCGAAACAAGAAAGATTTGGAGGGGGAAAAAGAGCAGTGTGTTAAACCCCCAAAATCCAATAGAGGGGTAACAGTGAAGACAAGGAAAAAGGCTGCTTGCAGGAGATGTGAAGCAACCATCACTGAAAGCCTCTGAAAACCAGTTAAACACTGGTCAGAAACAACACACCTGCTCTTGCTTTAGGCCAAGTCTGGGACTTTAGCTACAGTATTCTCTCCAGGTTGCTCAGACAACTTTTTGGGCTCATAAACCTTCTTCAGGTCTGAAATCTACTGCCTCTCTTTTATATCTAAATAAAAGTTGTGAATAATTGTTTAGAGCTTAAGAGCAACGGCCTATCTGATGTTTCCAACTAAACCACTTGGTCTTACTAAAAAAAAAAAAAGAAAACATTATCTTTACTTACAAATCCTTTTGTGTGTGTATACATATGACATTCATACACACACAGACATACATACAGTACATACAGATAAAGCTGTATCTATTAACACAAGAATGTAAGCATACATCCAGAAGTCTGCTGTTCAAGAATTGACCAAAGCCCACACTGAAGGCACAAAGTGACTTAAAGACTGTCCATGCCATTGCTAAAGCTTCTGAGATCTTGGGAGATACCGTACCATAATGTATTGAATTGTGTCAGGGACAGTGGCACAGAACACCAGAGGGGACAAACACACACATAAACACAGAAAATCAGGAGTGAAGAAATGGTGCATCATGAAGGCAGTCACAGGCAAACTAGATGACTACCCTCAAGATAACACAAGGAGGCAGATAGTGGGGATTTATTACAGGTGACATAACACACTCACGCTGGATATTCAGGCACTTTTCCCTTGAAGGCAGGCAGATCACGAACATATTCATTGTACAACCACTTCACTTTGAAGTGTAAATTCATATAGTCTGCACTTTTACACAGTCTGTGTTTCTCATGCTCTGTAAGGAAGGAAAAAAGCAATTAGGTCTGGATTTACCACTATCACTGCATCAGGCACAGGAGGGTCTTATAAAGCATGTCTACAGTATGCAATGGTTTTGAGGATGATGCGCCTATAGAGCCACAAAATCTTCATGACACAGGATTCGGGCAGCAGGCAGGGGTTCTTGGTGGCTGACCATTGGGGCTCTGGAGTTTATTTATCTAGCTTCAATCAATACTACCATTTGTTAAAGACTGTTTGGTTGTCAAAGCAATAGAGCAATCTCTTATGGTCTTTCCATTTAACATATGACAGTCCAGATTTCATCTCTGCAGGAAACAAACCAAGGTGAGTGAATGTGTTCAGTCTTCGATATAAACAAGGGCAACACCAACAGGTTACACTACATCCCCTAAGATACAAGAGTAGAAACCATCAAGTTCTTTTGAGTGTGACAGTGTGAGTCACAAGCAAGTTCAAATGAGCTACACAGGAGCTGGAGCCTTCCCTGATCCCCAGTTTGCAGAAATTCACGACACCTCTCTTCCGGAAGGTAACTGTTTTCTTATTTGTATTGCCTTCCTGAGCACAGTCCACTGAAGTGACCCATAAATACCTACCTGCTGCTGAGCCTCTCCCTCCTGCCAGGTTTTGTTATGGTTTTTTACCCAGGCTATGTTGGGACAATGCAGTTTCTCCCTGTATAACGCACATACTCCACAACATGACCCTTCCCACACACCTATGCTGCTAAAGCACTTGCTATACCCAGACCTACATTTCTGCAGAGATCATCTCCCTAGACCACTGCTCCCCGTTCTCTCTCATGAGAAATGTATGGTCCCTGTCTTCACACTCAAGGCCCCTGACAGCCTACATCCACACTACCATCTTTCAGCAGTTGACTCCCACCCCTGAACAACCCACAATCCCTGTTTTTACACTACTCGTTAAGTTCTCCCAAAAGCATTTCAACACTTTATCCCAAGTCACTCCTCATGTGCTTACACAGACACCTCTTTCTACTGCACTGCTTTTCTTCAAAATCTTCCTTGAAAAGAATAAAATTAGTTCTTCCTGATGGTAAGAGGACTCAGCAGCTGGCTTCTGCATGCACTGTGATCCTGAACTATCAGGTGACGAATTCTGCACTGCTGCTCCCTAGTGCCTCCTGTTCATATCCTTCTCTTCTTTCTGCCAAGCTTCAACAGTATGAATACACTTTGTGCCAGGCTGCTTTGTTCATTCTAGCACCACAGCAAGCTGTTAGTCCATGACTACAGTGTGAGATATGAGACTAAAACATACATTATTTTGGCTTAGACTCAGGGTTTTTTTCCCCAAATTTGACTTTAGACTTGTCTTCCTACCTTTTACATGGTTACCTCCTTATTGATGTAACTTTCCAAGGGCATCACTGTTGATGTGTAGACAGCATCCAATGTTAAAAAGTGCAAGCCTTTCTCTTGACTTTGAATTGCTTTAATCTAGGACTTTGGTACAAATATCCAGTAACTGGGCATCCAGACCTATGCACACACGAGCAATACATGCTACAGATATTCATCATGAGAAGACAGGTCTTAATGATGTAAAATGGCCTCAGCTTTCTAACCAGTTAGCTGACAGACAAGCTTATCTTACAGTATCATCATCTATTTTCATGTAAACGTGAATTCTTGCAACTATTTCAAAACAATAAGAAACTTCTACATCTCTCTCGAAGCTTCGACAACATGCAGAAGAAGAAAGGCCAAATAAATTATGAATTATCCAACTGAAAACACAAAAACCAAAGAAGTTTTCGAGCATCATTATTCCATAAGCCTTGTCAACTCCTAAGTGGAACACTCCAGTGAGTTGTTTGCAAACTTCTGTAACACTGTAATACTGATTTCCTTCTAATTCCCATATAGCAGATCCACACAGATAGAATCTCAAAAAAAAAGAAACCCAACCTTTGCTTTAAAGAAACCAAAATGCCCAATATCTGACAGACATAGTCCCCAGGGGTGATGGTTTGATGGACAAATTACTTTACACGTGCTACTATTTCACATGTACTATGATACATTACTCTCAACAGTGGATTTGCTTGTATTGGAGCCAAAGAAAGACCACTCCTGTTTTACATTAATAGACCTAGTATCTTTCTTGAGTACTAAGGAAGTATGAGTACACTTAGTGTCTGAACTGCTGATTTCCCTCAAGAACAACTGCAGAAGAAAATGCAAAGCACTCTCTGCAGATCTAAAACTGGAAACAAACACAGCAGTAACCGTGCCCACTTAGCTCCCTGTGAGAGCGAGGAAATAAATGGACAATCATAACTTCATTAACTTTGGTATGCGCTGCAACCCAGGTGCTGCTCCTGCATGGGGAAAGCGCTGTTCCTGCAGAGGGAAGGTCTGACTTGGAGGTAAAATGACTCAAACCAGATTTATTTCCTAAAAACTAAGCAGTGCACTAAAAGCAAGTAATACAAGCTGCTTCTTTTTTTTATGACCACTAAGTAAGTTGCAGAAGAGGAAGACGCAAAGCAGCCACAGAAGCACAAGCCCAGGGACTGCTACTAGGACTACCTAGCCATCTAAGCAGTAAAGGAGAGGCTTGACACCAAGGGGATAAAACTACAGGAAAGTAAAAGAAAGAAGGAGAGTTCTTACCACCATAAAAGAGAACTTTACGTATGCGAAAGAAAGGTGGGGCTTGTGATAAAGAAAAGACGAAAGTGAACTATAACAGCTCAAACATGCTGGAGGATAAAGAGAGCCAACAAAGCCCCCAAACCCCCTCATCCTCAACAGCTTGTACTATCTGTCTTCCCTCCTTCAATGGATCCTGCACAGTTTTGATCAGCTGCTTTTTTTGTAAAGGGAAATGTTTAAGAGCTCTTGAAGGTGACATGGAAACACATCAGTCAGAGGCACACTTTGAAAACCCATTTTAGAAAAAGTAAAGTGAAGAGCATGGGAGCCATCAGTCTTAGCACATTTCTGTTCTGCTTTATAACCTGCTGGTTTTTAAAGAGCTTAGCGGCAGCAACAGCGGAAAAGTGCACAGATATTTTGCAGCAACTGCTGTGTTTTATCCTGAAAAGACTGCAGAGTTCTGTAAGTCTCTTACATTTCCTCAGCAGATTTTATCTGCAAACAGTCTCCTCTGGAGAAGAACTTTTAGGGTCACCAAGGCCATATTATTAACGCATTAATAGGGAACTGCTTCCTAGCAGCACACTTTCTAATGTCATGTCCAGTTCTGTTTTTCAGGCAGAGAACAGGGCTTCCACCACATCCTTAATCTGTGATCTTTTTTTCTTGATTGTCAGCCTACTTTCCATGGGTTAATTTCTAGAAAATAGTGTTGCATTTCTGCAAAGAAACTCTAATAGGTACTGAGGCTGTTGAAGTACTAACACTTTAGACAGCTGGCATCTGTGTGTGCACCTGATCTTCCTCCCCTTATTATGAGAATGTGGCAGAATGACTTATTTCAATCCTGCCCACCAAGTCTACCCAGCCTCTGTTCCTATCAGAGATGCTTTCAATTTGCAACTCTCCTAATGCTGATGTGTCCAAAATAGATGACACATTGCTGTCAAGCATGACATTGATTTTCTATTATTGTCTTTTAATATCTTCCTAGTAAAGAAGAGCAGAAGCCCTTTTTGCTCAGGGTGTTTGTACTTTGTAGGTCACAGATGTTCACAGAGGACAGTGAGAAAACTAGTAACTAGTTACCAGAGGGCTCACAAGGAGGCTATCCTGCTGCTCAGCACCAGTCAGCATCCCAGAGGTGGAGCTAACTGTAGGACTTGGAAAAATCATCCTGTATGCTACAGTGATTCCAGGGTAGCATGATCTTGCCAGCCAGGTTTGAGCCACACAACATGTCTATCTGATCTGTTTTGCTCTTGGGTTGAGGGAGAACAAGGGACCCTTCTCAATGCCTCGTCCTGTACTGCCTTTGCCAGCAAGGAGGGAAGGGCCAGGTTTGCTGTTCATGGTGCCCTGAGCTGTGACTGGTTTAGGGGAGAGAGAAAACAAGTAGGGTAGATCCTGGAGCTTGTGCTATGTCTCAGAAGCTGAGTCTCCTTAGGGGAGACAAAGGCATAAGATAGGTCTGCAGTGCACTTGCCTCCCAGCAGTCAAACACACTGCTGCCGTGACTATTGCTACCAGTTGCTGAACGTATTCTAAATAGAAAATAGGTGTTTAATTTTTATGACTTCAACATTTTGTGCATTAGCAGTCTAACTCTTCAGAAGGTGCCCAAAGGACATATGCTGCAGCATCCACAGGCTAGCAAGACTTCTGGTTCTGAAGCCCCTAAGCACCGTATTCTAGGTATAAATTAGCATTTATACATCACCCTGCATAGGCTGCATGATGCACATGGGGGTAAGCTCCAGCTGGCAGAGGCACAGTTAGCTGCCACCCATAGGGAAAAAGGAAAACATCTCCCACAGCCAGGCACTGCTTTCCAGCTCAGAGAAGCCATCTGCACCTGAGCCTCCCAACTCTCTTCCACATTGCATAGTGGAGAGCAAGGTGGAAGCACCAGGCTGGAAGGAGGGAGGGGGCAGTTTCATGCAGCAAAATCCACACCAAATCCATTGCATGGCCTTTAAGCTAGAAGAAAATTGACTGCCACTGCAGAGTGAAAGGGCCAGAGATCCTCAAGCGTCAACCCAGCCAGAAGGGAAGGAACAGAGCCACACATGAACTACAGCTCTGACCTCAGCAGTTATTCTTTGTCAGACGTTATCTGCATCTTAATGCCTGGGACTCAGCAAGGGGGGCTATTGCCCAGAACTGCGCAGCATATCAGGTACCATCAAAAAACAACCGGAGTGACTAGTCAGAACAGGATTCTCCTTACAGCACATACCCTCCATTTCTGCAACAGTTGTATGGTCTTCCAAGTCTTCTTTGCAGACCTGCTCATCACTGGCATAAAACTACAGGACACTAAAGCTAATATTAACAATCACATCCAAAGTACTAAAACTACTGGTAACAGATGAAAGTCTTCGCTTACTCACAGTTATAAACTCTACCAAGGAGCATGAACTTACCACTTGGTGAGGTGAATGAGCTCATGTTATCCAGAACTTAGAAAGAGAACATAAGGGAAAACATCATGAAGAAAGTTAGAAGCAAGTGTTATGCTCTGGGTTCATGCGCACATATCTCCACAAAACAGATTAGCTTTTGTTGAAGAGAGCTCCTGATGCGTACAGATCTTGGAGCACACCAGCAATGTACCAAGGAATTACTCCACAAACTGGCAAAGACAGGAATATGAAACTCTTGGTGTAGTTAAACTGGTAGAGAAATTAGTAACTCAAACTGAGAAATGCCAGAGCCAAGAGTTGAGGACAGCAAATCTAATCATTATCCTTCACATCACTTAATCTGTTTCCTTTAATCCTTTTTCCCCTTCATTTAAAAAAAAGATGCAGTGAGCTAATCCAATCATCTGTATTTAAAATACATGTAGTAAGGCCTTTAATTGAATTGTTGTAGAGCTTGTTCTAAAGGTTATCTTCATCAATTTCTGGAGAGCAAAGCAGTGAGGAACGACGCTTGCCTCAAATAGAATTCTGCACCCTGAGGACTTCTTGAATACGTATTTGGAAGAGACACATACCAACACAAACTCTATCATCGTTCAATCCTCCTGCAGGACTTACACAGCTAGAGCACAAATACATGTACCACGCAGTTTTTCAGCTTTCATTCAAAATGCAAACTCTTCCCTATCCATCAGCTGCCTTTGTGCCAACTTTTCTCACCAAGAAACATTTTGAAGAGGGACGCTCTTTCAGCAAGTATTTGCTATGCACTGATGAACTCATGGGTGGAAACATTATGCCAATCCTTGTCTTAAGAAGCTCACAAGTTACCAGAAGGATGTCAGGAAAAGCTAAGATAAGCCCAGATTCACCAGGGGGTAGAGAGTCAAAGGGGACACGGTATGAGATGTGAACAGAGAAAACCTGGGAGGCAGAGTTAACCTGGGCACTGGCATTCAAATACAGCCATTTAAAAGAGGGGGAAAAAGAAAAAAAAATCAGTCAAAATCATTCCCCTTTGACAGTCAAATTCACACACACAATCAGTAACCTTTTTCCAACTGCATTTTGGATGCAAGTGGGAATCTTAAGAAAATCAGCAACTAGATCTGGAAAGATTCAATTCTCACGACTTCTGATAAAGGAGAAAGACACGGCACTTTCAACGCATAGAAGAGCAAACTGCATTGTAAATTCCTGAGGGTGAGCACACAGGGGTACATGAGGACAAAACGGAAAGGGGAGTTAAAATGGTGTGAAGGAGCAATCAGTTTCTAGGGAAAGTGAATATGAAGTTATCACAGTTGCCTTATCTCTAACACATGAGCAAGTACTGACAGTCACAATAAAAAAAGATTCTTCAATGTATTTATTAAGTCTTAGTCCTTCCTAGTATCTGTTCTTACATCAACATGACCTCACAAGACAAAGGCACTGTAGGGTACAAGCATATATAAGAAGTTCCTAACACAGAAGCAAGACCATTTTATCCAGAACTGCAGCCTGCTGAATTCAAGCCTAGAGTTGGCAAAGGGTGTCCCTCACAGCACAGTCTCTACCCCTGTTGCATTGACAGAGACTAAGAAATAGATGGAGTCAATCATCTTCACTTACAGAGCAATCCCACACTGTTCCTGAAGAACAAAATGCAGGAAACTCTCTTACTGGCAGTAGGTTTTTTTCTAATAGGCTGTCACTCCTCTAAGAGAGCTTAGATCAAACTGGGGACAAATGGATTAAGTATAATATTGTGAGTCACCAAAAGCAGTAACTTGACTTGGTTTTGGAATATAAATACAGCTAGCATGCTGTAGGCAGCACTGGCACTTCTGTTTTATCACAATATCACCTTATAGATGATCAAAAAGCCTGACCCTGTAAAATACTGGGAAAACAACTGCTACCACACCTGCAGAGCTAATGGGAGCTGGATGCTCTCTGAACCTTGTAAGGAGGTGATTACACTGTGCAAATGAATTTATAGAACTAAAACCAAGTTCAGAAACTGTAATCCACCATCAGAAGAGTAACACAAGTAGCAGAATTGCTTTCTGGGAGTTTGATGGGCTCTGCATGCCTAACTCATTTTCAGAAACAGCAAAATTTCTCCTTTACTAGGAGTCTGGTGGAATTGTGCAAAGATTCATTCAAAATGAAGGTATCTGCAGCAGGATTTGTTCTCATAGCATATTTCTGCCAATGCCTTAGACCACCTACACTGTATCATCCAGGGAACTACAGCCATGGCACAACCCAGAGTCCACCTACTTCTCCAGCCCTTTCTACCACTGTACATTGCAGAAAGAAGCTGCTCCTGATCTAAGCTATCGTAACCTCAGGCCAAAGTGGACTTCTGATTTCAAACTAGCTGGAATGACAATAAACAGCTTGCAACACAGCCTGACACACAGATCTAGAGCTCATGCAGATCTCGGCCTCAATTCTGACTCATAAAACAGCTGTTCACAAACAAAACACTAGAAATCACTGCTCCAAATAGTGATGTTACTAATGTGCTGAAGCTTCATTTACACCAAATGGATGGAGAACAAGAGATCAATAATGTCAGCTGGCAGCAGCGAGGAATTCTCTTACCTTCCATGGCATATTTCATATCCTGGGCAAAAAGACTCCACATCACCTCCGCGCTGATCTTCCCAACAGCAAGCTCCTGAGGAAACCTAAGGGAACATTTGGGAAAGGCTTTGGCATGATCAGCACAAAGGGCTCTTCTTTATTCAGCTCTGAACTCAACTACAAGCTAGAAAGCTCAACATTACAGATGCTTCATTCACCCTACAGAAATGACCAGGTGGAAACTGGAGATCGTGGACTAGACTCTGTGGCACATGTTAAATAACCTGAAGACAACACTGCTGTGAAGACTATTTTTAACAAAAACCCAGGCCCTGGATGTCTCTCCTAGAAGAGATGCATACAATAATTCTGGGAATGTGATCTCAATGCCCTTGCACCTTCTTCCCCTTTCTTGTCCACATTTTTTTTTCCCTTTCTTTTTTCTAGGGTTACTAGGCTGACAGGTGAATATTAATCAGGTGTCCCTGCTATGGTAAATCGATGATCACTAGGGCAAAATCCAGTTCTTTGGGTGTAATACCTTGTCAGATACCTCCTTCTCTCCTGCCCTGTGGAACTGTTGGAGGAGTATCCACCAGTTAAACAGACCAGTTTCAGGTTCCTTTCCAAAACTGTGCCAAGCCCACCCAATGCAATCTCCTAGTGCTGCACTTAACACCATGTTCCTAAATCACAGCATAAAGTGTTGTCACCACGGCACCACTGTGTGCATTAATGTGCATTCCAGAAGTGCTCAACATCAGAAAAACCAAAAGAACTCTCACCCCATTTTCAGGTGCCTCCCTGAGTTCAGGATTGTAATAATCAGGGTGTTTGTGCTGGAACGCCATCGTAACTGAACCTTTTGAAACTCTTCCATCCCAATCAAAAAGAGTTATTTATATAGATAGAGACAGATAAGACAGAAAGACAGACAGACAAGATAAGTACTTCTATAAATACACAAGTGACAGAAGAGATAGAAAGCAGTTTAACAAATAAAGCAGAGCACACAGAGACTAGCATTAGCCATACAGGACAGGGAAGATTCTTACTGATTCAGCACTGGGGTATAAGAATTCTTGTCCTCTTCTATGATGGAAACTATCAAAGTAATGAGCTTCGGCCAGAAATCCAGGTTCCTGATGCTGGGGCCCTGCTCCTCAGGAGGAAGGTCCTGATTTTTGTTCTGGGAAGGAAGCCATTCAAAAACCAGTGTAAATTTAAAGGGAAAAGAAAAAGCTGGCAAATGTAGATCACCATACAAACTCCAAACACTAATTACCTGTGGACCCTTTCTTCTGAAAAGCTTAAAATTATTAATGTTTGCTGGCAACTTGCATGATCTAATGCAAAACACAGTAATATGCCAAACCATGTTGCTTGCCTCAAACCCAAATAATACCTATTTCATCATTTACCATGCCAAGAGCAAGTCAGGCTCCTGGAGACCTGCTGAGGCATCATTTGCTCTAAACTTCTTCCAAATATTGCTTTTTAGGCACCTGGGTTGATGACTATATCCACGTTGACACGTTGGGTTTGCATTACTGCAGAGTGGCCAGTAGAGCTCTCAGGGATTTCAAAACAGTTTGTGTCTAGAGGTACCTCCTAAGCCCAGTGCAGGACACTGGGTGCTAGAAAGCAAGATAAAATTTCACTGCTTGAGGTTTATCTACGCTAAAGACAGTTTTCTTGATCAGTCTACTTTTGCTCTAATTGGCTTTTACTCACTCAAAGCTGCGTCAAACCTTCCCTTCCGAAATAACTGTTCATGAAATGAAATAGCTGAGGCTGGCAAAACGAATCGTAATTAGTTAGTGTAAAGCACTCATCATCCTCCACTTACTAATTTGTGCTCATTAATTGATTACAAGTTCTGTGCATTCAGTACATAACAAGTCACATAATTTTGTTTGTGTTCGCTTTTTATATCAATTAGTATTCTCATCATTATCTTAAGAAAATCAGAAACTTGGATTTCTGCCTGCTTATCAGCTACTCACAGGATCTGTCTGGTATTCACGACTGTACAGCTCATGACAGTTGTTGAAAATGTACTCATAGGTGGAGTTGAGGCAAGCTTTTACACAGTCCTTCACTACCTGGCTGGCTCGGGGTGGACTCTGCAGCTCTTGGACCTGGCAATGAGACAACAAAGAGAGTCAAAGAAAGTACTATTCATAAATCAAATAGGGA
>NW_009593746.1:52322-107106 GCF_000690535.1 Cariama cristata
AAGTCATCGGTCTGGGAACTACCCAAGACTTGGTGGATCTGCTCTCAGCCACTTATGCTATCAGTGACCTGAAGCAATGAACTGGTTGCTCTCCCCAGGCATGAAACAGCAGTGACAACACTTGTGTCCCTGCAGGATTGTTTGGAGCATAAAAGAGATTTTGAAGTGCCAAGGAAGATACTTCAGAATAAATAAATCATGTGGTTTCATACGTGTATAATCTGGGCCAAGCACACACAATTTCTGCTAAATTTATAGAATTTGCTATGAAGCCAGCGAGTAATCTTTTCCAACACAGGAAGCACATGCAACAGACTAGCAGAGCACATCACATTTGATCTGGAAAGTCTTGCTGAAGACCAAACACTCACATGCCTTTAAATACAAAAACTTTCTTTAAGGACATCTTTCATCACAAGCTTTATTGAACTTTAAAGTACACCAGAATCCATTGGGACATCCCAAACAATGCGTCTTCTCCTCTTGCAACAACAGCTCTTTTGATTATTTCATTGTTATGTTGCTTTAGAAAAAACACTGCAGGGTTACTTTAAACTAAACAGATACGTAGGCATTAACCTGAGAATAAAACTCTAACTTGAGACAATTTTTATATTGTCACTATCTAGATTTTTCAGAGTGTTCCTATAAAGAAAACTTTCAATACAGACACATTGTCTGAATAAACACTTTCAAAATAAAGTTCTAAAGCATCATTTACCCTAGGGCTTAAAATTTAAAGCATTTCTGAAATAGCTCAAATTACAGACTTGCTTTGTTTTTGAGAAGATAAAAATTACTAAGTGACACATGCTAACCTACAACAATATTTTTTAAAAAGTTTGGAAACAAATCAGGAATTAAAAATAATCCCATTACACAGTGGTAAAACAATAAACAACTACAGAACCAGAACATGAGTATTCATAACAAGTCTCTTGGATCTCTACTGAGAGACGCTATCCCATTTCAGCGTCTTACCCTCCAAGAAATAAATTTTAAAATATTTACAAGATGAAAGATGGTAAAGAGATGGTAGTGACTCACAGATGTTGTAGACAATTTCATAGGAAAACTTCCTAATGCTATTAACAAAAGTAAATTATCTTCCTAAAACAAGATAATTTTCTTTCTCTCCCACCCCTTTTTTTTTTTTATTCTTTTGTGCCACATTTATGACTGAAGAACACCAGGGAAAAAACAACTTTCATCTTCAAGATGCAAAATACAGTGAAGTAAAGATAAAACGTGGATGTTTATTACATGGTCAGCAGATGATCTCCATTTTCCTTAAGTGCCTAAAGCACAATGACATGAAATAACGGTTTGAAAATGGGAAACCAATTCTTGAGGCAAAAACTGCAGAGGTCCCATTCCCATCCCCACCCATAACACTACCTTCATCCTGAAAAAAGTGATGCTGGTCAGCAAATCCACTGTAGACTTCAGGTCCTGCAGCCGTTCGCGGCTGCTAGCTGGGAAGTTATTCTGTCAACAAAAAAGGGAAATCCTGTTGGAAAGCACAGTCAGATCCATGCAAGGCTTCAAGCATGTGCTAAATAAGGAAAGTGTCTTGGAAACATTTCCTGCTCGAGAAGCTTGTACCAGTCAAAACAATGCTCAATAAATAAGGCCTTTTTGCTGCAGGAGCTTATCTGTTTGCTTAATTAAACAGCTTCTCATATGAATGTAAAGTTTGTGTATACCAGGAGACTGACAACCCTCAGCAGCAGGAGATATCTCCTTGGCTGTAGAAGGAGCAGGCAGGGAGCAACAGCCTCACCACCCGCAGCCCTGGCCTCTTGCTTGAGGTTGCTTGTGTGGGTCCTTTCCTTTCTGCACTTACCACTTGGTTTTTGGCTTCTCTTCTGAGACACTAAGAGGTTTGGTATATTAGCAACCTCTCCAGAGAAATAAACTGGACTGAGAAGGGAAAACGAGCACTGCCATGGTAACCACTCAGTCCCCTGTAAGATCCAGTCTGCCAAGATAAGCATATATCCTTCATTGCCTCCTTTGATCTAATGCATTTATTTCACATACTCTGCTCAGCACCCCACTGTCTGTAGCGACTGCTTCCTCTTCCACTCTCTGGGTTCCACTGAAATTAGAAGTCTCACTGTCCCTTCCAAGTATGATACAAATGTGTGCATATATGTATGTATGTATATATATGCATGTAAATGCATATGCTGAATGCAGTAAGCTTCCCTTCTTGCAAGAAACTCTTCCCTGTCTGACCTCAGGCACTGTGCCCTTTCCTACATTTCCACTCTTTTCTTCCTGTGCCCTTTAACAGTATTCATGCTCCTCAGCATGTTCTTACATTCAAGCCGATGTGATTGGTTTTGCTGAAAGTAAAATAGCAAAGGCAGCCTTGACTTGGATAGTCTCTTCATATTTGCACATTATTAGAGACAAAGGTAAAAAGGGCAGAGTGGAACAAGTTTTCATTTATTCCTGAGGACTTGCAGACAAATATGCTGTCTCTTGACAGCAACTGAGCATTGCTACAGTTGAGCTAACCACCACAAGAAATTTAATGCTCTTTACAGTCATTTGGAGATGCTCATTCCTAGACAGCTCTCCTTTTAAAATTAAGTTGTCCACACACGGACTTTCTGGCACTGAGGGTGTTTACCAAAATCAAAGACTTCCATGGGTCAAGAGTTAAACATAAACCATTGGATGAATGTTGGGTACAGAATGCATGTTCTTGATTAGGAATAATAATCCGGAAAAGATACCATTATCTGTATTGAAATTCAAGCTTCTCTATAGTTATGTCAGCTAGCAACCTACCAACAAGAAGAACAACTGACATGCATACAGAATAACTGCATTTGCTCATAAAACACTTTCAAAATAATTATTCAGTGGATGACTTAGAGGTACCCTTGAGAGGGCTCCACCTCTCTCCTCCTCACCTGCCACCCTGCCCTGGAGGAAACACGCATTGGTTTCACATTTTCTTTTTCACGAATCTGCACTGCTGGTTATTCATTGGTTTTAGTGCTTACAAATAGCTTGATTAAATTAGGGGAAGGGGAAAGCTTAGTCTCAGTAATTTAAGTTGCAAATTGCCATCTCCTGTCTTGAAAGCTGGAAACTAACACCTTTTTCTTCCAGAATTTAACCTGCCCTTCAGGGGTCTTAAAATAATTACTAAGAGCTCCCAAATTGATTCAGCCTTTTCTCTAAATATACTACCAGTTAGATAACACCTAAATTACTTAAACTACACAATCTTTCCTGGTCCTTTATGTAAGATCTTACTTGTTTGTCCAAGGTTTAGGTGCATTAGTCACAGGAAAGCAGCAATTATTGAAGACCAAGCAAACAAAAAAGGCATCACCACTACAGATTCCTATTGCCATATGTTGATAATTTTCCCTCTGCTACTCAGCCGATCAGTGCTCTCTTTACACCTTCTCTTACTAGTAATGTAGTTTTAGAATAGCTCTTTACACAACATTCCTTTTATCTTCTTTTGCACCTTGCCCCTTGTCCTTTTTGTTTGTCTTCCTAATGCACTTCTCTTAGTCTGCTTGTGTTTCTCTCCTCTCTCTGTTCTACTGTGTTTCAGATAAATGCACTAATCAGAAGAGGATCTACTTCTAAATAAATAAAATCAAAGCTCACATTTTGCCACCATTTTTAATTTTTTTCAATGAATTAGTCACTAATTAAACTAATATAGCAAGGAATTAAAAAAAAGCCAAGTCACGTGATATGACTATGTTGACTTTGGAGTAGCAAAGAAAGAAACTAGAGTGTTTAAGAAGCCTGATGGACTGATGCCAACACTTGAAACTCATCTCCTCCCAATCTGCTCAAGTCGGGGAGGATCTCAACCTGAGAGCACATCTTGTAGATTCAGAGTCAGGGACAGTGAATAGAGTTTGCCAAACCTAAAATAAGTGACAACATGGCTGCAGTCCTCTAAAAGTTTTCTGTCTTACTGGGGGAGAACAAGTCTGTTTTCCCTTTGTAGATGATACCTGAAGTACTTACGTTTCTGGGAGAGAATCAGAGATAAGCATAGTTCACAATCCTTAAATTATTTCAGAAGTCTTGACGAAGTTATAATGGAAGGAAAAAACATGGTTTAAATTCTACCCATGGTGAAAACAAAATGGTGTATTTGAGCAATAAGTTTGTCGTAACAATTCCGTAAGACACAAACTACCCAAAAGGTTAGAAACATCAGAGAAACTCAAACGGTGTTTCCTCTCTGCCTACTCGAATACCTGAAAGGGTTCTGTTTATTCCCACTCACCCTGTACATTGAGAGATCAATCCGAAGTGAATTATGAAGCTGGTCCAGAAGCTTCACAAATCGTTCTTTCTGTTGAGCAGAAAACACCAATAAACATCACATATTATCACTCTCTAATCAATGTTCAGAATAAGCAGCAGGATATCAGGGAATAAGTGTCAGATCTCAGGAGAGCAGGAGGAAGCAGTATGGATGCATGGTATTGTGCAAACAGTATTTTCTTTCGATTCTTGGATTTACTTTTAGACTGTAATTATTTCTGAAGACTGTGTAACATGAGAATTGTAGAAAAATACTCCATTATCACTCTGAAGTAGAGGCAGAACAAAAAACCCTCTGATTTCTAGTCTGCAATTTGCACCAAGCTTATATTTAAGCGAAAATATTTATTCAGAGATGAATAAAGGAACAGTCAGAAAAGGGTCTAATTTAGAGCAATGACACAGCTCCAAGACCTTATCTATTAGTTCAGTGACAAGTATTAACAGGTTTCTCGTGACTGTCTTCTCAAGGTCAGGTCCCTCCACTGGATTCTGACTTGGCATCCTGAATACCTCCTCATTCAATCTATAAATTCTCAGCTTGATGGGAAGCACAAGCTTTTCCAAATACTTTTCCAGCATGCTTAACTCCAACACGTTATACGAAAAACATTCAAACCATTAGGGGGATAGACTGTTTTTTTGTTTTTCTTAAAGCAATTGCTGTTTTTAAAAACAAAGTTCTGAAATGATCAGATTGCATGGCGTATTTTATCAACAGCGCCACCATGTAGAGTTTAATATTATTTGCTCATTCCATACCATCTGTGCTCTAGTGTAATTTGAACACGAAGAATAAACATCACAATGCATTACACTGATTAATAGCTAAGATGATGATGATGACAATAAAACTGAGCTCTTTGTCTAGTCTAGAAGAGCTCCAGAGCTTCCAACTCCTCATGGATTTAATGTTCCTTAAACAGAGCATGTTATTTATTGAAAAGCAGAAGCACCATGGGCAAATGACAGAAGTCCAATTGTGATATCATCAAACATGCAAACATACCCCAAAATTAGATGCTGCAAAGCGGTCCGAAGCAGACACATTTGTGGAGGCAGTGGTGTGTGCATAATAAGCATTGATATTGGCAAGTAAGGTGCTCATCACAGCTGGCACACCTGGGCACATGTATTTAGAGGAGAGACATGCAAAATGCCTGCAAACAAAAAGTTCTATAAGTAATTCTGGTCTCTTTTGTGTAGCACAACTTGACTCTGTCCCTTTAATAGCTCCCTTACTCTGGTTGGCACCATGAACAGAGGAAAGTTACATTTTCACCCTTTCTGCAAATCTCCAGCATCTCAGAGCTTTTTCAGAAAGATACCATCTAGACAACAGATGTGCTCAAAACAAGAGAAATCCCTTCATTACAGCCCTTTCCAGATCATAAAATAGCTTTTCAACTCTGTTGCCAAGAGCTTGGGACTTAGGTAATACCCTGGGTCCTGATGCCAATTCCTAGAACCAAGCCTGACACAAGGAAATCTACATAATTTGCTGCCACTTGAGGCAGCCACAGGTTCTGATATGACATGAGGCAGCAGCAATTGGAAAGCATTCAAGCGCAGCGAGATCACATACTAGTATTTCCATGCTGCACTGATATGTGATTCCTTAGGGCTAACCCTTCCAGCCTGCAAGAAGCATGCATGTTCATTTACATTTTCCCACTTAACTGCCCTCATCAAAGTGCAAGGAACCCTCCTGCAGGAAACCTCAAAATTATGCCAGAAGCATCCGGGCTTGTGAAATGATTAAACAATCAAAGAAAATCTGTTAGATGTAAGGGGGGAAAAAAAAATCAGAGCTTAAGAGGTCTGATATGGGACATAGCAAGTGAAGATCATTTCAACAGACAGGAGAATTGGGCCATTTTTAAGCAGTCCTTTTTAAGTAGGAATCCTCACTGAGCTCCCAAACTAAATCTAGGAACTATTTTCTAAATGTAGCTTTCTCCCTAAGGGACTCATAGAATCACTGAATGGTTTGAGTTGGGAAGGACCTTTAAAGGTCATTGCATCCAACTCCCCAGCAAGGAACAGGGCCATCTTCAATCAGATCAGCCTGCCCAGAGCCCCATCCAAACTGACTTTGAATGTTTCCAGGAATGCGACACCTGCCACCTCTCTGCGCAACGTGTTCAGTGTTTCACCACCCTCATTCTGAAAAATTTCTTCTTTCTATCTAATCTAAATCTTCCCGCTTCCAGTTTAAAGCCATTGCCGCTTGTCCTGTCACTGCATGCTGTTGTAAAAAGTCCCTCCCCAGCTTTCTTGCAGGCCCCTTTAGCTGCTGGAAGGCTGCTCTAAGGCCTCCCTGCAGCCTTCTCTTCTCCAGGCTGAACAACCCCAACTCTCTCAGCCTGTCCTCACAGGAGAGGTGCTCCAGCCCTCTGAGGGACCCCTCTGAGGTGTTCCATCCCTCTGACTCATCACACACTAGCTTCTGTACTAGTTAACCTACAAATGATTATAACCAAAAAAACTCCAGTGAGAAAATTTCACAGGAATTCACAAGTCAGTATTTCAAACATGATATTGACCACTGAATGCTAACTTGCTCGTTACATGATACCTATGTAACAATTGGTCATTTAGGCACTCGGTAAATAGAGACAGACACATAAACTGGTTTTGTTTAGCTTGAAGAAGAGAAGATGTGAGGAATGGGGATCTAATCAATGTCTTGACTACTTAGCAGAGAGGGGAGGGTTAGTGACAAGATTGAGCAAGGCCAAAATCCTTTCAGAGGGAAGACCAAAACATAAGCAGCAATATGCAGCAGTTACAGCATAGAAGTTCAAAATAGAATTTTCCAGTTTGTATTTCAACCGGGAATTTCTTCCCTAGAGTAATACAGCCTGAGGACAGGAGCCCAGAGAGGTGGTAGATTTCCATCCTTGGAAATGTTCAACAAACTGAAAAAGGCCCTGAGCAGTCTGGTCCAACTTCCAAGTTAGCCCGGCTACAAGCAGGGACTGGAGCTCTGAAGGCACCTTCCAATTCTTTTCCACTTTGGCTTAAATCAACAGGCAGAAAAGGTGCTTGCAAGGTGACGTAAGTACAGATCATAGTTCATCCAAGGATCCAGACCCCAAAACCTTCAGCTTCTAATGTGAGAAAGTTCACTTCTGTCTGCTGTATTTAATATCACATTTGGAATAAGAAATGAGCTAAGCATAGCGCTACTAGTCTTTGAGAAGAAGAACGGCTAATCCTAAATCCAAGTAAAAGTATACTGACAAGGAAAACACTCTTTGAAGATCAAGTTGCATATTAGCCTAGCTCAAAAGAGGACAAATCAGTGGTTCCATTAACTCAAAACTTCTTATAAATGCCTTCAACAGCACCTGGGAAATTACTGACTTCAAAGAACTGTATCAATTGCTACAACAGACAGGTAGGACAAACATTTTCAGAAAACCTCATCCCTTCTCACATCATCAGAAATCGTCAGTGGGATCCTTGGGTAATAACTTTTTAACAGAAGAGTGCTCAAATAGAGATTCTGAAGTCTTAAAACAGGAATGGCTCAGCTATCAATAATAAAATATGGTCATTTACACTACCAATGTTTGTGTAATTCCTTAGAATTAGTTTTAACGGTGCTCACACAAACTGTTCAGATAGATCCTTAATTCCAGCACTCTGTCAGACAAATTTCTAGACTTTGAGGAAACCAGTGATTCAGAGACAAGCAGTCTCTTCCCGCTCACAGTAAGCCCCATAAACAGCAGCTGTCACTGCCAAGCCTTCCATTACCAACACATTTCATCTTCTAAATATTAACAGTCACATCAATTAGTTACACTGCAGCTATTTTAATGCAGTTACACTGCACTAAAGACGGCATGAAATGCATCTTACGTCATGGCCTGGTATATTGATTCAATGCCGTAACGCATTGCAAATTCATCCACGATCTCTTGAGCTGTCTCATCAAAATACACCTTCCAGGCATCATCTCCTTTGGCATCAGGGATCTTCACCACCCCATTCCCCTGCACATCTGTGAGATGGTGAAAGAGGTTCTGAAATACAAAACAGGAATGAAATGATATGTGAGGCTTTTGAAGCCTCCAAGAGAGTTTCATGAAGAGCTTGGAACTGCTGAGAAGGTGGCACTAACACAAATTTCTTTGCTCTCCTCTCTCTTAAAAAACACTAAGTATTTTTATGTTTTTACCTTCTTTTCTTCTTGAGTGCTCCTAGCTGAATTTTTGGCATGCATACCTACAACTTTACCCAGCAGACATTGCGAATGATGCAGAGGAGTGCTTCAGTGCAGTGAAACCACAGACTAATTAGCTTCCTGAAACCTACACATTTCTGTTCTCAGAATGAAATGCCCTAACATGGACAAGATATTTAAACTAGCTGACGTAACAGCTCTATATCGGCTTTGTAATTATTATTACACAGCAGAACAGTTCAAAGAGATTTATTTTTTTTCTGAAAAGGACATCCTTACGATCACCCCTAACAATGAGACACTTCCATTATTATTCAACATAACCTTTCACTTTATCTAACACTGTGAAGGCTTTCAGCTATCATTACTGTGCAGAAATTGCACATTTGGTTCAGTGGGTTTCTCAGTAATCCTTAAATTCACGTCACTTACAGATTCATCAGCTTTTCAGACAGCTGGCTCCCTGTAGTAAGGGATGCAAGAGTCTAATGATCTCATTAGAAGCTAGAGGACCCTGCTTTACACTACTCTTTTTCCTGATTAAATTATTCTAGTGGTAAATCATCTTCATTTTATGATACACAAATGAAAGAAGGGGATACTTAGACATATGCGCAAAAAAGAAGGGCAGCAAGTGATCATGCATGTTCAGATGGAAAAAAAATGAAACAGCTTACCAAACAGAAGCCACCAGTGAATTAAAAAACAATAAATATATATTGAAGTACACAAGACAGCCTACTAAAAGAAGCCTACTGATGTTTTTCTAAGCTTCATATCTGTCTGTTCCCTGGTAAGGCCAGAAGACACCACAAGGCTCCAACATCTGGAAAAATATGTTGTTCCCATAGCCAAACATTCCACTCTGATACATCTGTCCTTTTCTAGTCTGAATTTGCTTAAACCTCACTAGACCTCATGATATTCTTGTATGTCAGATGAAAGGGGCTCTGACTACTCTTACACTTAAGAGACTGACCTTGCCACCTGCCTTCTCTTTGATAGATGGACTTGGCACCATGAATCTCTCTGAGACAAGGTTTTCCCTTTAGTCCTTCTCACAAGTCATATTTGGATTTCTCCCAACTTCTCCAGCACTGCCTGCCTGGCTCAGTCCACCCTGAGACAGCTCAGTACCCAGTAACTACAGCTTACCTTCTGTCCCCCAACAGTTGTTCATAGCTACACACTGAAGCAGCACAGAATTTATACCACCAATACCTGCATCACTCAATAGCCAGAGTCAAAGCCCTCCCTAGACCAGAATTTACCCATAAATCATTTTGGTATGCCTTCTCTAAAGAAAGGCATAGGTACAGTACATGCTGAAAACATCACTCAAGGAGATTCAGAGGTTTCTCCACGTTAAACTTAGGGGCGGGGGAGGTGGGGCGGTCTTTGAGTTGGACCAATGCCTGATCTGTGCCTGACAGCAGCACAGCTGGGACAGACTGAGCCAGTCAGCCCCCAGTGCGGGGGAGAGAGTCTAAATCCTTCTTTGCCTCCCTGAGAAATGCAGGTCTGATGATTCAGAATGTTTCCAAGCCTGCAGAGCAGGAAAAAGAAAGCTCATCTAGGGCAAGGAGGAACATTTCAAGGAATAAAGGTCAGAAAATTGCTTATTCAATAGACAGAAGGAACATGGTGACGACTGAGCTGAACCTCCTTCTTACCTCGTGAAGGCAAGTGTACTGAATATGATATGGAGCCACCTTCTCCTCGCCTTTGATCTCCACACTGATTTGCAGGCGAATAGCCCCGGACACCGCAGACTTATCTGTTCGCTTCTCTAGAAGGAAAAATCATCAGCAATTATAGGCATTGTTCATGTTCACAGTAGAGCTATCTTGGGGTGACAACACTGGAAAAGAAACCGCTGGAAGCTCAGGCTGAGCTTGTGATCAGTGTCACCATGGAGAAAACTTTCTGACTTTTTTCTTTTAAAACACTGAATACCAAGTAGACATCAACAAAACAACTGCCATGATACACCCTCAGTATGACAGATCTAGCTAGAACTATGTACATTTCTGGACATAAGACAGCTTTTCTGACAGCAAATGTGCTATAGGATCTTGGATTCAGTCAGGTGAAATAGAACCACCAAGGACAGATCCCTTTTCTGAGAACAGCGCTGACTGATATGGAATTTGTTCCTGATTTCACCATAGTCCTGAGCTCTTGGGAATTGCTGGTTGTCCCTATCAAGAACATTTTGGACCTCCTAGGATTATTACTATGCCTGTCAATTCAGCACTATCTGGTTACTTGCCAGTACTTTCTACAACTTTCTATTTTGGTCACTGGGAAAGGTCTCAACAACTTCCCAGCCCACTGCAGTGTACCTGCGGGTCTTACAGACTGCTAAAATTCTTGTGTTGGCACAAAAAAGGACACAGGACAGCAAACATGTCTCCAGCACAGGTGGAATGCAACCCTGCTCCAAGCATTTTACCCATTGTACTTTTCAATGCCTGAAAGGGAAAACTCATCACCCTTCCGACATGTTACACTCCTCTTCATTTTAACTGCAATCAAATTCTTGCAGCTGCTCCACAGCACCATCATATGCCCCTTGAAATCATGTGAGCTTTGTTTCTTTTTTTCCTTTCTTGCAAAGTGTCCATATGAACTCAGGCACTCTCAAACATTTCCAAACTAACATGTGACATGTTTTCAATCCCAAAGCCCTGCTTACCAAGGTTGTACCACACATCCATTTCTCCACTCAGGGTACGGACTTCAATGATTGTCTGCCCCAGGAAATCATCTGACTCGCGTTTCAGTCTCTGCTTGACACGAGACTTGATGTCATCATCTTCATCCCACACTCGCACTTTGATCCGGTCAGAAGAATTATGGCACTCACTGCAAACAAAACAAACGTAATGTTGAAGAGCACATACTGCGGTCAACATTTATATACTAGATGCTTCACATTAGTCTTGACCCACTTGTCCAACAGTAGAAGGATGCATAAACAAAATGTAAACAATGCCTATTTATTTAAAAGTGGAGCATCTGATAAGAACTACACAACTTATTGGTGCACTCTAAACACTCGTGTGACATGGTACATACTGCACTTCAGACACATGCTGAAGCAGTGTCCTGCCCTGACCACAACCACCAACTTCAGACTTGCTACATGGCTGTGACTCGCCTGCTTGTCCTCATTCTCAGGAGCAGTTCCCTGAACTTGGGAACTCTCTTCACTGTTGTTGCTTTTGCTGTGAAGCCCACTAAAAAGCCTGGTGATAGCTAGACTGGTAAACTCAGCATACACACATCACAAATGCCAATGAGCATCTCACTGGTGTCTGATAGCTCTCCCCATCAACGATCTTCTGTTCAGCTGTAGGTGTTAAATGCTACTTGTGATTATGCATGTGCATTATCTAGAACAGCACGGTCAAGGCTTATCACAAACACTTTTCATGGTGTTTTCTAATAAAAGATAAATAGCTCAGGTGGAGATAGCTCTCTTCAAGATAGTCACAAAGCAGTAGTGTATTGTTGTACAATACATTACAATCAGATGATATAAACACTGCCTGTGCCTGGGAAGAAAGGCTGGGATACGGTAGTCACAAAGTTGGTATTTAATTACTAGAATTGATTCTGCCTGTTATTCACAGCTCAGATTGATACTTTTTGCTCTGGGCAGATCATAAAGACATTTCCATTTAAAAAAGCAGTTTACTGTTTGCTGAATTGGCACCCTCCAGCTTAATGCACAGGCAGAATTTGCAGTCTCCCCCTCTTTTTACGTGTTCAGATACCTTTTGTAGATCCAAACAGCCTCCTGGAAGTCAGAAGTGGGTAGAAGCAGTTTATTCTAAGAGCTCTGCTCATTTACAGGGCATGCAATACAATAAAGCAATTTGAATGCTCATATGAGACCATGACAAGGGTGATTACTCACCAGAACCACTACCAATGTCTGCCCTCAAGGAAATAAAACCTATGAAAACAGGCAACTTCTGCTGAAGGCCTGTTTTCCAGCCTTTTTAACATTAACATGCTGCATCTGTTGCTAAGCAACAGAGAGAAGAAAGAAATGGGTCAGAAGAGATCTGCTAAGCCTGGTCAGTAAGATGTGGCAGTGACTGGCATTTGGATGCTCTCTACCAATAAACCATTTGGGCTCCTACTGCAACCATTGTGATTCAGGACTGCTTAAGAGACATCCATGCAGCTCCCACTGATTTTCCCAGTACAGAGGAATATCTGGGAATTATACAGAGAAAGTTAGAGGCAACTGCATGCAGTTCTGATCACAGGCAGAGAGCATCAGTTCTCCCTGCCTTTGCTGTGCAATCAAAGCTGTATTTAGAGTTCAGAAGCAAGATGATTCAATGTTTCTCTCCTGCCTTTACTCTCCCCTTCCTCCTCCTCTACTCCAAGGATGTCTTCCTTTAAACAAAAGTGTTCACAAGCAGGGAATGCTTGGACCACTGCTCTTTGCAGCTCTCAGATTTAACCAAGTGCACTGCCATATCTACCAGCAACACAGCATAAGCATGTGAAAGAAATCCTCTGTTCCTGATACGGTGCACTAATGTACATCCCAGAAGTACCACAGAGGCTCAGTGTTCAGAAGGGCATGGGTGCCTAAAAATATAGATTGGCACACAGTGCCATTTACAAAGCACCAGCAAGTTAGCTCCTGACTTCTCCAGACCTCACCTTCTGGCACACCAGTTCTCTATTATAACTGCTTTGATCTTGTTTCTTTCCTACCAACAGTGAGAAACTTGTTCAATCCCTTAGGAAAACATTCACTGTTTAGACCTAAATCTATCTCAGGTGGTCCCACATGCATCATCCTGTGCTCCTGGAGTGGCTGGCTATCATCATTCACTCAGCTACAGCAGCATAACTCACTGCTAAGTGCTACAGGTAACTTTCCGGTAGTGTTTACTGAGCTACTGAAGCTTCTATTTTACCACACCTTTCTCGTGTTGTTTTTAAGAGACTGCTCAATTTGTTTTCCTTATGCTGCTCCCATGCCAGAGACTGAGCCTTATCACTTGCCCATGGCAGCTAAAAGCCTTGGGCTGGTGGCTCACCTGTAAAACATCACCATTTAAGTCTGTAGGAACCAGAGTCCTGACTTTCACTGAAGCAAGACTGTTGTGTCAACACCAGTTCACCTTCCAGACAGCACCCCAAAATGAACCATGAATACTGTGGGAATTGCGCTTGTTGCCTGATAACAGACTTTCTAACTAATGAGAAATAGCTTCCAATTTGTGACAGCATCAGGATTCCTTAACACTGTGGCTAACAAACTCTGCTGCTAGAAACTTTCCTCTTCATTAATACAGGAGCTGGCACATTTTTAAAGATGGCTGCCCCACTTCTTGCTACATTTTTGTGAAGTTTGATTTCACTGTGTGCACACATATGTCCGTCCAGTCTCCCACAGCTGAGGTCTCACAGCCTTCACAAGAGGACACAGAGAGAAGAAATGCTCTGTGACCCCACTGCAAGAAAGAAACTACTGAATGCTTTCAGGAGTGCGAGAGACTGGAAACCAGGTTCCCTCTGTACATGGCTCAGAAATTGTCTCTTTCTTTTACATCCACATTGTCCTGATGTTTGCAGTGGTGCCATTTTCACAAAGAACTTACTTTTACAATTCAAGAAACAGCACACCAAATCTTTAAGAAAAATTAAAATCACAGAATCATAGAATCCTTTAGGTTGGAAAAGACCTTTAAGATCATTAAGTCCAACCGTTAACCTAACACTGACAAGTCCACCACTACACCAGTGGAAGTTGTAGAGAGCCATGAGGTCTCCCCTCAGCCTCCTCTTCTCCAGTTCCCTCCCAACCCCAGCTCCCTCAGCTGCTCCCCATCAGACTTGTGCTCCAGACCCTTCACCACCTTCATTGCCTTCCTCTGGACTCACTCCAGTACCTCACTGTCTTTCTTGTCATGAGGGGCCCAAATCAAATAAATTGTGAGGTTTCTTCTGTAAAGTTTTTCTGCCTGAAGTCAGCAGTTGCAGGAGCAGTGGAAGCAGCTGAGCCTGGTTTGGCTGACTTGCTCTCTATCCCACTCTCTACCTCCATCTCTTTTGTCACATTCCCCTTTGGCCTTACCAAACACTGAACCATCAGTTCCCCACACACATCCCTTATACTGTCAATACTCTGGCATCTTCCCATGCCCAGTTAGCAACTGGGCCAAGGGGAAGCATGTGAGTACACGAAGCCGTAGTTCATTCTGATCTGCACACACAGTGGCATGCCTACACATGCAAATTGGTACATTGGTGGCTAAACAGAACAGGCAACTGCTGAATTTACACTATAGTGCCTTCCACAATGACGTGAGCAATTTGCATCCTAATCTAGCACCAACTTCTGCAAAAAAATTGTAGAAAGGGATTCTTCATTCTGAGACCTCTGCTCATCTGTGAAGGCTGGCCCAGATTGGCTCAGATGATGTCAGGGGTCTGGCAAGTCTCTCACCTCCTCCAAAAAGTCAAGAGAAAGAAAAAGGGGAAGTATCTAAAAATGACAAGAACACCACTTTTGAGCCAATGACTCATACTTCGAAGCAAAAAAACCAATGACATTTGTGCTGAATTTGATACTCATTTGCTGCTTGTGCTAACAACATTTGTAGGACTTAAGTAAAACTTAACCTTCACAGGAACACTAAAGCCAAAGTCATAATCCTTGTTAAGCTGTGGCAACACTGACAGTTTGCAAAAGTTCTGCCATAAGAGATCCAAAGGTATACCTATAAAACCATGTGTCCTGCAGTTCACAAATGATCTTTACTCACAGTTAAGATCATAAGTTTAAAGCATGGAGAGTGCCAAATTGAAAACCTATAACCTTCTGACACCATTAGCTCATGTTGGTGAACTCGTGAAAACAAACAGAGTCTGGTAAATAACCAAAAGGGTGAGGGTCCACTTGTATCACATCCGCATGGACATTTCTTCCCAATCCATTTTTCATCTCAAGAATGGTGTTATCAACACATGAACCCTGCAGGACTCACAAAGCCCTCGGTTTTGTTCCACTAATGCTGCAGTGAGATCTAGACTGTGCATCTCTAAAATGCCCTGCACAGACTAGAAAGGTGGGATGTCAGTGTGACCCTATCAGTCTACATGCCTGTTTTACATAAAGATGTTTCCTTAAATTATGTTGTTTTCTTGTATTTTCTGCCTGAAGAACAGGAGAGCCCAGAGGCCTCAAATGCAGCCAGGACTCCACTGTGTTTGGCAACTCCCAGAGCAGAAGACAGCCCCTGCCTTGTAGAGCTGACAGGCTAATAAAGACAAAAAGCAACAAGTAGACATAGCAAGAACAAACAATGGAAGTGAGGGAGTAGAGGAAGCAGCAATACTTTGCAGATTTAGAAGTAGGTCAGTCAAGCCCAGAATTAACTAGTTTTGTTGCGTTTTGATACTAAAAAATACTTATGGTTCAAAGAGTGTAGTGAATATCTATATGGTCATATTCTGTGAGCACTTTCTCTTCTGCACCACAGCAGATGCAGCTCTCAAAGAGAGGCCTGTAAAGTTTCACAGTCCAGTGCAGGGGATGTTTCATGCAACGGTAAAGAAAGTGCAGAGCTGCTTGCAGAAATAATGGATTAGAGTGCAGGACGTGGGAAAATGCACAGGAGAGAACTGATCAGCAAGATTTTAGGACCTGTGATCATTTTAGGAGGTAAGTTTTGCTTCTGAGGAGTAAAGCGGAAAAAAAAAAAAAGAAAAAAGAAAAGTGATTTTCTGGAAAATGAGAAAGGAAGGAGTAGTTGTAGCATGTAGCAACCAGTATGAGAAAGCCCAGTAAAGACTTATAACAACATATACAGAGGGAGCAGAAAAAAAAGTTGTCTATGGGAAACGGTCTGGCTGAAAAAGCAGTAAGATTTGGATGTGGTTCAATTGAAGTGTCTTGACACGGCAGGGTCCAACGGGCAGCTCTGTTGTGGCCAACCTCAATAGGAATGGAAGGCAGAAAACTACTCAGGACAGGTTAATTTTAAAACAATGTCAAGTCTCCTCTACTGGGGAGAAAAAAGGATGGTGGAGAAAACACCAAAGGCAAAATCAGAGTGGTATGAGAATGAAGCAAAAATCCTTAGTAGCTTAGAAGTTAAGCACGACAGCACAGTAAAATGCCCTGAGATCCAGCTGTTGCTGCCTAAGAACAAAGAAATGAGTCTTCTGTTCTTACTAGCACGAAGCTCTTTTCTTAGGGGAACAAGTACAATCATTTTGCTGCTGCCCAATGCTACAACACCTACTGACAAATTAATGGTGCAGCTCTTCTAACTACCAATAGCAGATAAAGTGATTCTGAGCGTTACACCTTTAGCTACATTAACTCAGCTTCCCAACAGCTGCTTGCCACAAGGCATCAAGCCTGCATTCAAATTTAAGCTTAACATTGGTAACTGAGCAGGGAGATAAGCAGGATTTTGCCAGAATGCCAGTTTTAGTATTTGCAGTACCTGGAGAATAAAGAAAGCAAGACAAACTGGATGGCCCCTGCCATGCAGAGAAGGGAGGCTGAGGTGCAGAGTTACAGTGACATTTATACATACAGTAGTCTCAGAAGGGGAAGTCTAAAATACAGCTCTGGAGCAGTCACATATAACCACAGAGACAACTGAAAGATGCTGAGCTTGATAACAGGCTCAGCCGCTGAAAGGAAAATTACGGAACCGAATAGAAGCTTTTCGGTGACAAACCAGTGGTTAACTATGCAATAGCACCAGTCCCAAAGGATTAACAGGAATGTGTATCACGTGGGGCTCTGCATGTTCTAGTAAAATATTGATTATCTGCTAGCAGGAGGCACTGCACTTATTTTAATTCAGTTACTCTTCTGCAGTGAGAGAGAATAAACATGCCTCTTACAAAGTGTTCAGTGACAATGTAATCTGTTCCAGGCAATGATTTCACACCCACCTTTCAAAGCCTGAGACACAGCTGTACTCAGAATATACAACTTCAAGAGGATATTACTGTAAAATGAATGAGTCATTTTGTGCCTAGGCCAAGAAAAACAGCAACGTCCTGTTTGAATCCAGTAAACTCTACTGTTAACAGTCATTAAAGACTCGAGTGCTTCCTGAATAAAAGGTAAGGACTAGCAGACTCTGAACAACCCCAGAGCTCTCCCTTTAAAATAGAAACTGTCCTGAAGTCAAGTTTATTCTCCTAAACACTGTCCTGCTATTGTACATGTCTAAATAGGGAATTAATGTCTTGTTCTAATCGCACTGAATAGTGCAAAAACATCTTCCTTCTAATATTACTGGGCTGTTTCCTAAGGAAATGAGAGTTACACAGACTTGTTATGAAAGCTTCTATGTTCCAACAAGTTCTGTGAAAAAATCACAGTTAGATGGAGAAGAGAAATCCATACCAGCTGCCGTCCCTGGAAAGTCTGCAGCCAGCTGGCTCTCGTGTACCAACCGATCCAGACAACTCAGAACCAACTGCAGGGAGGACACATGCTGCCTTCTGTCCAGCCAGAGTAAAGGGCAAGGGAAGAGAGCTGAGGGCACAGAGGAGAAATGTACGTGGCAAATGAAGGAGAAAGGAGAAATGTAGATGGCAAATGAAGGAGGCTACCTGTAAGGCTGCTCATCATAACCATAAGAAAGGAATCAGAGATTACTACAGAAGGCAAAGGGGATGTAAATCCAAGGGAACTAGGGCTTCCTTAGTGCACGCTCACAACATTTCTGTATTGCAGCAGTGGTTGGAATCCCCCATCAAGCTTCATCCTGCCAAGCAAAACATACGCAGAATCTCTGCATCAAGCCTGCAAAACTTTGAACTGAGCAGAAAGATCAACCCCTTGTATTTCCACAGGCCTTCAAACTCCAATGAAAGATATAAAAATCTCTCTATAACACCACATTTCCTAAAGCTAAAGATGTAAATGTAAAAAGAGATAATTTCCAGAAAGAAACAGGACCTGCAAATCGCTTGCTCAAACTACATGAACATGCTTCAAGAATTGGTCATCAATCTAAGCAGATGCCTACAGTGACACAGGCTAGTAATGACCTAAATAGCACTTACAATGGAAACCCAAAGTGTTCTCTACTTTGCCTTTTCTAAAAATACAGTTCTAAATCTGGACTTCCGAATTGGGTCAAGCCTACCACAACATCTTTTTCTGAAAATATATAGAAAAGGAACAAAGTCATATTCAAGGAGAGGTATCTAAGTTAATATACTTTTCCATCCATCACTGTAAATAAGCACAGAAAAATTATTTGAAGTAGGCTACTGCAGCCTTAAAAATTTTAAAACTTGTTTCAGCTGCTTTTAATAAACTTTACAGAGTCTGTAGAAAGAATTGTATCACTCAGCTGTACATAGTCTGCCTCAATTCATGCCATGGATTACACTAACAACAGTATAATTATAATGACTGATGCACACAAATTTCTGGCTTTATATCCAACCTTTGAAAACACACTGGAATTGTGATCATATAGAAGACACTGGGCACCTCATGAACACCAGCTACCAACAAGTCTGTCCACTAAGTCAAACAGAAAAGGAACAGCAATTGCTTACACACACATTACATTAGTTATTGACGTGACCTCTCTCTACTGACACACTTTGCACCCGTTGAAATGTTTAAGTGTTTTGAAAACCACTCTTCACATGTCTTCTGCAAGGTAGGCTTTCAATAACTACCAGCACACCTTTCCCTCACTATAACAAATTAACTTCATTCTAAGAAACAAACACTCACCCTTTAACCTTTTAAATTTGACAATCTCTCGATTGTCCTGACAATCTCTTCTAAAAAAGCTTGGTATATAATGGGTATTTTTGGCCTGCATATGTTGATTTAAATTTCCATTTGATTATGGGGTAGGAGAATTTCAGA
This sequence comes from Cariama cristata, assembly GCF_000690535.1. Taxonomy (NCBI): domain Eukaryota; kingdom Metazoa; phylum Chordata; class Aves; order Cariamiformes; family Cariamidae; genus Cariama; species Cariama cristata. Next base: position 71,741 of record NW_009593746.1, read on the forward strand.
AATTTTAAGAGCTGTAAGCTGAAAAAAGATCCATAAATGCAAAAAAGGAAGATGGGAGTGTAAAAGACCAGTGCTGCATACACTTCTAAATGACTCTCTCCTCATCCAGCATAAGGTGAGCTTTGACATCTACTAATGAAATGACATATTGATTGCAGTACTAAATGCTCTCCTGCCATCGGTCTGGACATTGTGCTCATTTCCTTCATCTCCTCCTGCTATTCCAAGGCAATTAAAATAACCACCTAGACATAGGCAAGATAGAAAGTAGCATCAACTTTAATGTCCAACAGCATATTATCTGCTGAATCACAGACATGGCGATAAAATCTAAACAGTGGCACCGTTAAAACTGTGACATTTACCACGTTGTATTACCTATCTTTAAACACAGTATTTGTTGAAGCTCCTAAAATTAGAAGGGAACACACTGCAAATACCATGGTAACTACTTGGCATGGTAAATCAAGGTCCTTAAGGCTCCCACACAGACTTACTGCTATTGTGACTAGAGTTATCCAAATGCGACCTAAGTATACTTACCACTTACCAAGCAGTAATGTTACCTTGGATTAAACTAAGATAAAGCCAAGGGCTTACTTGCTCAGAATAGCACCAAAATTTTTCTGACATTAATGAGTAGCTCAAAACTACTTTAAAAATAATTTTGTTTGTACTGTACATTGTAAAGACAAAGCTGGGTTGATGTAAGCTTGACTTTAAAACACAAACAAATTTCAGTTTGCAGATAAAGCTCCCCCCAAGTGGTTGAGGAAAAGACAGGGGAGGAAAAAAAAGGAAAAAGAGAGAAGGTATGTACAATGGAAGAGCTTACACATTAAAGGAAAGAAAGGTGTTTGAAGTTGAATGATATCATCCAGAATCTTCAGAAAATGCTTGCTGGAATTCATGTCTCCATTCTATTTTATAACATGTTCAATGATAAATTGAGGGTACTGTTTACTTATTCAATAAAAACAGGATGGAATAATACATTCTTCAGCCTTCTGAGAGTAGCTTATATCTAAAGAATTATGCCTCCGGCCTTTGCTTTAAATTCAGACATGGATACATTGCTCATCTTGAAAACAGATAATCCCTTGAGTTATTGTTACATTGATTTTCCAGAACTAGAAGGGGAGACTGGCAGTGTTACAGACAACTGACAGACAACCGACAGACAACCAACTACCTCTAACCTTTGTTGGTCAAACACCAGTAGCAGGTCACAACAACAGGTCATGGGAAGTTCGCTGAGTCTTTTACACAAAGTTTACTCTTTTATATTACAAAGAATTTTGAAAGTATGTCTATTAATCAGGAACAAAAGTTACTGAGTTAAAGATTTTCCTTTCGCTTTCTCTAGAAACATCAACATAAAAGTATTCACAGAGCAGATGATTTAGATATACACAAGTAAGACAGATGAGATAAACAGGTGTGGACTAAGTACATTATTAAAGACATCAACCCTCCAGACACACATACACAACTCTGAGGGGAAATAAAACCACCACACATTACAGGTGATGTGGGAATGCATACTGACAGAGAAGATACAGCTGTTGAAGCACAGATCATACAAACAGGCGAAATGGGGCTGACAGTCCTTTTAAGAGCACTTACAAGTAAAACTTCTCTTCCCATACAGGGTTCAGATTCCCAAAAATCGTTTTTGTCCTCTTCTTTGTTTTACCCACTTGAACGGTTACGTACGGATCGCTGGACCCAGTCTTGTCTTTGGCCTGCAGACCCTGAGCGCACACCACTGAAAGGAAAAGAGAAGGGTTACCACCACCATGCAATAACGCAACATGTCCACACATCACATGAAGCAGGAGCTCAGAATGGTCAGAGAAACAGGAATATCACTCATGAGAGCTTTTCTGATGAGCCTCAGGTCGTGGTGCACTAGAGTGCCTAGGGTAGGTAGGAGGAACTCCATTGCTACCTGTACACTGAGCAGAAAGAGACACAGATCAGCGAAGCCCTTCCTCTCCATTCTCTCTAGCTTCACACCAACTCTGTATTACCTTAGAGTCCCAAGTGAGGCCAAGAGAACCCATGCCTCTCTCACTCACCTGTGATCGTGATCTTTGCTGACCATTTTGAGGTGCCATCAAGCACGCTCTGCTTCACTGTCTTCATCTGCTGAGCATGTGACAATTTGCTCTCACAGAACACATCTCTGATCAAGTCAAAGATCTCTGGCTTGTTCCGCTCCCGGATTTTCATGCGATCCTTCATTGCCATGATGAAATTCTGGGTTCGGTCTTCAGCTCCATGCTTTGAGCTCTTCTCCGCTGCTCCTGCGCAGCAACAGTATACAATGCTCATCAGAAACAGACAATTATGAAGTCATGTTTCACTGAATCTGGACAGCAGGATCAAACCAATAAGTAATCCTCCAGATGACAGCTCTTGCTATTGACTTTTACAGTCAGACACCCCCTCCCCCCCGCCCCATTTCAAGATACACAAAAGAGAATCTGGACCACTCAGAGCCGGCAGGAGATAACGGAAGGGGAGTGCCCAGATTTCCACTATAACCTGGGATCAGGTTGCTCTCCTGACAACAGACACGAGTTTAATACTCTTGCAGCTGAGGAAGACCCAGAAATTAGGTTCTTTAAGAGCACACATCAGCATGCCCCCTTCTCTCATCACTTTGCTTTGAATAAATAAATCCCTGCTTGGGCAAGTGCTAAGAAAAGGACATAAGACCTCCATTACAAATAGTATCTATGAGCTTGTTTCAATGCTGCATCTCAGCACCATGGAAGAGCAGAAGTTCAGGTGGGCCAACACGGTCTCTATTTCCTACTGATGTGTTCCACAAGACTCCCCATTCAGCACCGAGTCACTGCACAATCCATGTCCCATTCTGTCTGGAACCAGCCTGTTCGGATCATGCATCAAGCTGGATGCATCCAAAATGCCTCTCTGGATCCCACTTCATTTTATCAGTTTGTAGTAAGACAACTCAAATAATCCATTCTTTGAATCTCATAGGCATAGTAACTATAGCAAATACCTATAAAGTAGCAAATTCAATAGTTAAAACTTGGGTCATCATAAGCATGGGACACTAGTACAGCATCCAGCAGCTGAAAACACAAGAGCCAGGCACAGGGTCTGTACTACGTAGGTATTCAACCGTATCTGGAAAAAGGGAGGCCTCTGGTCCCTTGCATAACTCTTAGAAGTTCATATAATTATAAGAATGCTCCCACAATCAACTACTAACTACTGACTACTCAGTTTTGACAGTCACGTTTGCTGTCAAAATTCAGCCGACTACTGAGTCAGATGTGAGGCATGCATTAATGAAAACACTGATGAGTTAACAGGGCAGACAAACCCGAGTGTGAAATGAAAAGCAGGAACCCAAGATTGCACACAGTCTCTACACGCAGTCTGCAGCAATTTCAAGTTATGATCTTAAATCAGTTTAAGTTAAACCAGTACAAAAGTCCTGTGAACACATTCAATGATAATATTTCTGTTCAGTTTAATACGCTTTTGCTTGTTTTTCTTCTTTGGGATAGTTTAATTAAAGTAAGCTTTGTCCTAGAAAAATTATCTTCATTCAGGTGTACACCAAATATTAAATTACCTTAAAAATATGTATTAAAGCAGATACAAGTGTGTGCAAAGGGAGCCATCAACCACAAAGATAGATAAAACTTTTCTTCTGGAAGAAGTGAGCAAATATGGTATCTGGAGTACCTTTAATACAAGGCATTACAGTTTTGCATATGAAACAGTTTCAGCAGGTAGTGACCAAATATGAACAAAGTTCTATGAACACACACATAAAGGACCCCCAGTAGTACAACATAACAGGCAACCTTGTTAGCAGGCTCGACAGGGTGCCTGGTGACTAACACTGCCTGAAGATATCCATTTCCAGGGCCTTCAATCTAACACCTTTCACCGTTACTAAATTCACTTCAATAAGAAATAAAACTCAATTATAACTTCTACCATCCAAACCAAAAAGAATAAAAACACAGTTTGGAATAGATTGTGACCACTGAAGTTTCAGAAGTTCGTTAAGGACACTGCATACGAAGGCATGTTATTAAAGACCTGGGGATAAAATAATCAGGTAATGTGAAGTTATAGCTTATTTTTTCATTTTACTTGCTAGAGGCTTGACTTAGTACAATAAAATGTATCTGCCTCAGGGTTTCCTATCATTGGCTTAAGATGAAATGAAATCAAAATACTGGTATTGATTACACAGTCCCTGCTGTCTCAACTCACAGGTGATTATGAACTAGCACCACCCAAAGTGATGTCTTGTATCAGGCAATCATCCAGTTGTAGACCCAACATTTATTACAGGAATATGAAACTGAAATGATACCAAGGGCTATACTTTGAACTTCAGATAAGAAGTGCTATTCAGCTTTAACAGAACTAGGTCTTTTGGGCACAGTGGTGGACTCTACTCAGTATATGCAGAGCTACAGAAAATTATTGGGAAATTGGGAAAGGCCAAACCAAACAATTTGCCTTTCCTGGCTGGAATTCTGAAATCTGTTGTGATCCAAAGAAACTAACCCTGCTCTGACCTTCCTGACTTTAAGGAAATTAAGAACCAAATTCAAATATTAAGAGTTTATGTTGTGCATGAGTGGAGTGCTCTATTTCAGAGTCATTTTCTAAATAAATTACTAGCCAGGCAGCTTGCAAATATAAATATTTCACTGTACATCATCAAGATGGGACAAGAGTTATCACAGTTCTGGGGTAGCACGGTCTGCACCACTGCCTTAATGCAAGCACTTCAGGAGCATCAAATGATGCTTTAGAATAAAAACTTGGACAAACTAAGGAATTCTACTTAAAAACAATTTAACATCACCAACACCTCCAGAGACCTTGCACAGTGCACTTAGCCTTGCAGAGGGATAGCAGCTGTCTGTGGCACCCTGGGTTGCAGGATGTGCGAGCCATGACACACAAACCCCTAGAGAGCCGTCCTTTAGTCACCTTTAAGGTTTGGCGCTGCCTCCTAACTTTCAGAGGAAACCCTCCACCTCCATTCATGCTGCTACCCTACTCTGCTCAGATAATTTGCCCAGGTAAGAAGGTTCTGTTATTCCTTGCCTGGAAGGTCTCTCTCCCTGCAGAGGTTGCACCTGAACTACAGTCCAAAAGCCAGAATCAGACAGATACCGTATTTAACAATGCAGACTAATAAAGAACAGACATACCCTCTGTCTCAACAACACACTTTCTTAACACCTGTTTGTTGATACAAAACCACCAGTTTCCAAAACAATCATTGAGGGACTAATTACCTATGATGTATGTGAAACAAACCCAAAGCATGTCACTATACTGGATGGCAGAGGGTGCTTTTCCTGTTGTTCGACTTGGATCATATTTATTCAGCTGCAAAAAGAGAGTTTTGGCCTGGGGATCAGCATTTTAAGTAGTCCTGTAAATGGCAATAGAAAGGCACAGGAATATATAAGTACGGTGTACAGTATCATACAAACAGTAGTGGGTTCCCCTTCTCTCTTCCTCTCTCGGACTGGATTATGAGTTAATTTATGACTGGAAACAGAAAGCAAATATGTCTATATTGGGTATTGTATTGATACAGCTATTAATAAACCACCGGTGCTGTCACCCTATGCTTTAACAGGAAAAAGTCAAGAAAGCAACATTGGCAGGATAGAAGACAGCTGTTCAGTAGGCGGATAATGCTTAGAAATTATGTATTCCTGAAACTTAAAATAGATATTCAAGTTTCAAATAAAGGTATTCTTCCTCCTCCTGTGCAAATATTTTCCTACATAGGATTCTGGGAGCAAACAAGTGTTCATCACCATGGTGTCTAAACATTGTTCAACCCAGAAGCCAAGATGATTATCACAAGAGTGACTTAATTGGTCTCAGTAACAGTCCACTCACTGAGGTGGTCTCTGGACTGCAGTCTCTGAATTCAGAGTGCAACACACACAAGTCTCTCATCCAAAAAGCAACAAACATACATGACTTCCAGTCCGGAGTGAAAAAGCACTGAACAACTCCAGAGGTGAACCAAGACCCCAGGAGCCAAAACAGTACCAAAAGCAGGTTGTCCAGTAATGCAGCCCTGATAGCTCATGTGAAGTTCTCCAAGGTTTGTTGCTCCTGTATACCATAAGGAAGCACTAATAAAGACAACTGGCTAATCACACTCACAACACAGATTTCATGTTCGACAGTAGTTTGAAACTTGAAATCTCATTTCCTCATTCTCAAGATCTCCAGAGGATCAGATTTTGATATCCCAGGGCAATTTCTTTTCTCAGGTTTAACTGTAATCTAGCAAGGACTACATTAGCATCACTACAAAAAAAACCCAAGACACACCTGAAGAAGTGGATTACTACGCCTTTTCAAATGCTAGCCCAGAACTGTATAGGCCCCTTTTACTAGGATCTTGATAGCATAATGTCCTTCCCTTCCACCCTCTTCATAGTGCTGCTTACTTCTCTGCATCTGTTCCCTGGTACACATCCATCCTCAGCTTTACTCTTCCTTTGATACCAACATTGCCCAAACCCATTGTATATTAGTACTACACCAGTGCTCAGGGGAAGCGATAAAAGCTCTCTTTTTCCAAAAGCTTTTCATGCTACAGGGATTTTAAAGACCATGCCTCCATCCATTTTCAGCCATGTAAGAAAGGAAGTGTACCTGTGCAAGAATAGCAGAAGGCTAAAAAGAAAGTATCTTCCCTTGAGCAAGGATTTATGAGCTTATGCTAAAAAGGTAAGCACTCCACCATCAGAGTAATACCTCCCAAGTACCTACAATAGAGAAACATCCTCAGAGAAACAACCTGGTGCCAACACAGCCATAAACCAGATGGCTGCAGTACACATGCCACAAGCTATTCCAGTTTACTGCACTTCAAGCATTGCCAATTTATGGAAGAAAAAAAAAACTAGTCTGCAAATGGATTTTTATTCAAATTGCAACTATGCATTGCTGAATTTGAGTATTTTGTCACTGCAGTCCCACACATTTGTTGACTGTATCAGACACTCAGTTTCTTAAAAATACAGAGCATAAGTAAAATGCCCTCAGAAGAAATAACCAAACTTAATTCTAACAGACTTGGGGAAAGAGATCCTTTTATTTTCCCCTCCGAAAGGCACTGAAGGATACAAGATGGATAAAGAGCATATTCTGATTCTAACAAATAAACCCCAGGTGTCTACCCAAAATTTCAAGGCACAGACAATGGAATTGTATTTGTGACCAGCCTGAAAATTCATTTTACTCCAATGTAACATTTTCTGGAAGACTTACACAGACTGAAGCGAAGATATATCCTGAGGCATCATGGTATAGTCAATAGATTTGCATTTGTTACCAACCTAAAAATGCATTTTACTCTACCGTACATTTTCTGGAAGCCTTAAATAGACCTAAGTGAAGATATGTCCTGAGAGTGTTTTGGGGGTTTTTTATTGACAGCAACAATAAAGCGTCTGTTACGAAAAAATCCCTCCTGAGTTCAGTACACAAGAAACTTCAGTCTTGAATTTACTGTACCTCTAAACTGTTGTTTGTCCCCGAGAAACCCCGTTTCTCATTCCTCAAGTACAGTCTATGTTCTTCAAACATACCTAAAAATTAATTTAATTTTTCCATTTTCTTCTGGCCTGCTGGGTTCCAGTAAGAAGCATTTTAGTATGAACATGCCAAAGCAAAGAACACAGTTGCCTGAAAAAGCCTTTTAATAGATTTCTAGTATCGACAACATTCATTCTGCCAGCCCAGGAACACATCTACATATTTGCCCCACCATCTTAATCTCCCAGCACTATCTTTCCTCTGCTGCCTCTGTCTTTTAATTACACAATTACCATCTTCAGTTTCCTTTACATCTCTACCCCAGATAATGATACCCACCACACTCACACTGGGTACCACCCCAGACCCCGAGCTCACAGTCACTGTATATTCTCTGGTCTGATGCTGGGCAGCTTTCAAATAGCTCAGTAAGTGAAGTTTCTGTCTGGTTGCCTTTTAGCTTTCTACATGCTTCACAAGTTTTGAGCCCAGTGTACTCTCAGTTATTTCCTCTCTGTTTCTTCAACTCTGCACACTAAAGTATCTTGTGTTTACATTTTGAAAGGCAATGTGCAAGGCAAACATCTGCAATCCCATGAATAAAATAACAAGTTCTTATCTAATGCTTTGCCATATATGAAAAGTAGTTTCCAGTTGTTACTTCTGTTCCATAGAAAAGCACAGACTACTGCCATCATCACATCCCACAGCCCATTGCATAAGCTTATTGAATTCCAACTAGAGATTAGAAAACCTGCCCCCATGGTTATTCTTCAGAGGCTGTTCCAGAGACTCCCTGTTCTCATTACTGAAGTTGATTTCTGCTTCCACCTTTGATTTTCTTACAGCAAATTGATGCCATTTTTTTCTCTTCTAAACAGTAAGTTTAAACAGACCATCTTCCTCCCTGCTGCATATCTCCTTCTTCCCCAACATGGTTCAGGCATAAACAGGTTCAAACAAGGACTAAACCAATTTGCAGAGCCATTGTCAACATAGTATCTATTGCTCAGAAAGGCTTTAAGCCATGAGTAGCTGTAAGCTGCAAGAGTAAGCCAGAGTCATAGGAGCTCTACACGTCTTCACACCTCTGCCTTGGGCTCCACAACATCCCTTTAGAAACATTCTATTGGGACAGACCTAGTATGGCTATTTTCACTTTTTTGAAACAGCATTGTTCCTGTCCTCCTCCTGTCCCACACTGCCAAGCCTCTATTTTGAAAGATTAACAAACTCATATCATCCTCTCTCGAGACATTCTCATCTTTTCTCCGTTACCATTGAACTCTCTCCAGTATACATCTGAGTATGAAGTCTCCTTTCTTGAACATGGATAACCACAGCTGTCCTCTGCAGGAATATATTTCCTCTTAGTCATTAACTATTTCTTAAATTTTGTTTTTCTTCTATTGTTTTCGACTTCATGACCTCTGCTTTGTACAGTATCTTTGTGCCTGTTTCCTTGCTGCTGCTGGTGTGAACCTTATTTTCCTCTGCTCTCCATAGCATTTTCCCCATGCTGAGATATCTCAACTTCACTGAAACTTTATAACATTGTGGAATGCATCGGAATCAGGCCTGGATGTGCATATCAGCAGTTCTTAACCTCAAATACTGAAAATCACCAGTTAGCAGAGGGATCTGGTGAACTCCAGAAGCAAATAAAGTTATCCTAAGTTTAAGAGACCCTCCATATCAGGTTGTGTCAGAAAATCAAGTTATGATTTAACTACTTTCTCATGAACCAAATGCAACAGAGCACCCCTTGGCTTAGTCACAAAAAGGTCACAACAAAGCCGAGGTGTCAACGATGCAACTGCTCAAATGCTATAAACTGAAAAGATCACCTTGCAATCCTCAAAGACAAATCTAGAAACACCAAGCAACTGAGGAACAGAGATGTTTCACATGTATTAGCTGTGGCTGACAAATAAGCCATTGCAAATAGCCCCAGTCCTAACTGTGATTGATTTAAAACTCTGCACACAAACATACATGCATAAGCAACATCCATTTGGAGAGCTAAGATAAGCCATAAGAAAAAACAAGTGATCTATGATTCACTGGTATCCCTTGCTGGATCATCCAGCCTGGCTTTCCCAAACAACTAGAGTCTGAGGTAGATACAAGATTTCACTCTTTATATTCCTATAATTGCTGACATGGATTTGCAGTAAGTCTGTTTATACTTCACAAACTTTTCTGATTACTTAGACTTAGTCCATCAAGCTGCAAAGCCAAGAAAATCAAGACTGAACAGAAACAGCCCCACCTTCCTACTCAAGACTTAACACATACGGCATAAATTTCTATTCCATTTAGACTAAGATATTTTGCTCTCAAGCAGGAACATAAAATTGAGACCAAATTAAGAAACTGTTTTACAAGCAAATAAAAATAACCAGATCAAGCCACATGCCTAAATTCATACTTCTTCTTTCTTTTCTTTAATGAAATTCCTTTTAAACTTCTCTATTGTTTCTGTAAGGTCTCATTTATTCTGCAAAGTCATAGCTCTTTGAAGAGCTCTTCTTTGAAGACAGGGCTTAGGTTTTGAACACTGCAGAACGGAAACAACAAAATAAACAGAAATGCTAGGAGAAAGATGAAAATACTGCCCATACACTCAAACAACACCTTCCTAACTGATCCTTCATCTCTGCTGACTCAGCTCGAGGTCTCCAAAGTGATTCAGCCATGAGACCCTACTGCTAAAAAGATAAAATGCCTTGTCAACCTGGACTTCGTACAAAGAATCCGATCTAAATCCACGGACTCTATCCCCTAAGCAAGAACCCAGTGCTGCTCTAAAGAGCTTAAAACAGTGTTAACAGGCTGATGGTTGAAAGAAGCAACCTGACCAGGATACTAGAGCAGAAGGAAAAGAACTAAAGTCAGAATATCCAGCCCAGTACCCTACTCACCCAGCCCACGACCTCTCTTCCATGCAGGGTATGTTAGCAAACACATCACCTGAGCTGACACATGAGTTAAAACAAAAAAACAAATAGATGTGAAAGAATCAAGAACTAAACCTTCTTTTAAAGCATATCGAGCACAACGTTGCAAAGAAGTTCTTCTGCGTCAGTGGAGCTGCCTGTGTCCACAGGGCAATGCGGGTAGGTTTAGCCCAATGGCACCTTTTCAGAAAATATGCAGTCATTTTAATAAATGCAGCTTCACTGATCACTGAGGTATCACCTAGACATTTAGGAAAGCTCTGGTAATACTTTTGGCATAGCCATACTCCAGTAGCTGCTACTCACTCTGTAAGCAGTCAGCGTTGAGCAAGTCTTGGCACTTCTCGTGGCACTTGACTCCACATTCACCGCAGCGCATTCCCTGCCGTGCAATACCCCACAGCAGCCCCTCACATTCATAGCAGTAGGTAGGAGTTGTGGCTGTCCACACTTCAAAGTTGTGTGGGGTTGTACAAGAGATGGGGTAAATTAAGGCTTGCAAGGTCTTCTTATAGACATGAGATTTCTGAAAGGCAAGAGAACACATAAACCATCATCCAAGAAGGTGACTAAACCCATTTTTGCTGGTTAACACATGAATTTTAAGGGAAAAGGCATGAGCGCTGCAATACATTTACACATTTGAGGTAGCCAAATTCATCAAACTTTTACAAGCAGCAGCAGAGGACACCCTTCCAAAAATGTTTCTCCAGGCATTTGAAAAAGTGGAGGAGATAGAAGAAAAGAATTAAGGTTTGTGGTTGAGGAATATCTTCCATAAAGCAAGTTTCACACACTGTCCCCCAGGGTAGATAGCACAGAAGGAAATGGTAAGATTACGCTTTTCAGGATCATATTGACACATTAAATGTTATTTTTTACATGGTTGGTTTCTTTAAACAAATGACACAAGAAGCTTTGCATCTCTATTTTTAGACGTCTGTGAAGCTGGCTCTGCATCCCAGAGAGCCAAGTTCCCTTAATTTGCTTACTAAAAGTTAACAGGAGCCAAGCAGCCCTCCCACTTACCAGCTCTTCATCTTTGAGGGATGTTCTAGTGGCCATTGCTGAGGTAATTCCGGCTTTCCGGGACTGAACCAGTGACTAAGAAGGAAGAAAGTTTGTTAGTCACCATCAATATTCAGAAATGCACTGGCACTATATGCCCCAAGATGTGACCAAGGTCATGCCACACACCAAACCAGCAGTCTGTTACATTTAAGTTGGTTTCTTAAATGATAGCTCACATCTCAGAAGAGTCAAATGTATACCCTGAAAGGTCTCCAACTTGTTTCCATCTACCCACAACCAGTCTCACTCTAGTAAATTTTTATTTGTTTCTCTGGTAAGAACTGTCAATGAAACCTGGGTTCACATCTCCACTTCTGTATTCTGGTAGCAATGGTAACTCTGTTATCGCCTAAGGTCACTACATGGGACTCACTTTTCTATATCTAACATCATTCATATCCAAAAGGAGATTATTTCATCAGTCTTACAACATACACAACACCTCTAAACATGAAAGGGTTACAAATAAATAGGATAAAAAAAAGAACAGAGTGGACTGGGAGCACAAGTCTGAATGTGCTGGTGCATCACATTCATTGGCCATCACTGAACACAATGAACAGGATTTTCCCCTCAAAACCGCCTCTTTCATATAACACCAACACTAAGTTCTGCAGCCTTGGACAGCAGAGGGTAGTGCCTTTGCAGCACCTCACACTGACATACAAAGGATTTCTTCAGCAAGCCACTCCAACTACATACAGGCAGAGAAGAAAATTAAAGCTAGTAACATTTGCTTCGAAATCATCAAACCCTATCAGAAACCTCCACTTATGGTCTGCTTTGTGCTGTTTGAAGATTGACTGAACAAGTTCACTCTGTCAGTGATGGAGCAGCACAGTGTTGGATACGCATGCACTGCAATACCGCAGGTTCAAAATAAAAAGCAAAAAGGTGGAGGGAAAATAAGGTAAAATAAGGTAAAATAATGTCTGTTTCTGGTGGAGACTTGGTGGATAGTCTTTAGCTCCACTTACCATGGCCTGTGGAGACAGAGAATGAAAGCATACAAAGGAAGTAACACAAGTTAATGCCATTATTGCGAAGATTTAAGATACAAGCAGTTAGTAAGACACATATTAAGCTTTCCATGCATAAGCTGGCAGAGAGAATTGCATGCATCTTTTCACATGAATTATAGGATAAAGAAACTTTGGTCTTTCAGCTGTTACAGCATTTCTCCCAAGTACGAAATTGCTACATGTACTGAACACAGCCAACAGAAACCATTTGTCCCGCAGAAGCCTTATTTCCACCGTATCATACAAGCATATGAAACTTGTCCTCATTACTTGCTTAGTTCTTGTGCTTCCTCGGTGCAGAAGCCTACTGGCAATATTGCAAATTGCTTTAAAAAATCCAAGCACATATGCTCGTTTATCTATCCTCTGAAATTCCAATCTTCTGGTAAGTTGCCACACTCACATGGACATTATGACTTTCCCTAAAGTATATGATTTTTAGGAAAACATTTAAAAATAACACAGGTCTAAAAATAATCAAATATTCTGTGTGGAATAAAAAGGAAAAAGAATATGAAAAACATCTTAGTTCTGCCAAATGAATGAAACTGTCTACAAAACTGTAGCTAATTCTCACTGAGGTTTTTCCAAGCACAACTCCTAACCCTTTAGTGTAAAAATGAATTTAACAAAACAGGAAACCTTCAGCTTCTTGAAATTTCCATGAACTTTACCATATGTCAGAAAGTAAAGCCACTTGCACTAACGGCTGTGTGGCAGAAGAAAAACAAATCTCTTACCAGATCACTGACAAGTGGAATTGGTTTTTTTTTGCGTAGATCAGGCATGCTATCAATGCCATAGAGACCACCCGCAGGCCTGGAAATTCAGGAGAAAAAAAAAAGATTCAATATCTCACCAGCAGTGACAGACAATAAACAGATCACATAAAAACTTCCTCAAAATATCAGTCTCCTTGCTAACATCACAGTCATTGAGAACAGGAAGAATCAGTTCTCTGCAAATGCAACTTAATAATAAACCAGTTGTTAACACATTGAAAAAAGGTCACTTTCCCATCCTCAGTTCTGAGGTCTGAGCTAGCTCAGACCAAGATGGGCATGTGCTTGCAGAGCACCCACTGCTTCAGAGCCACTGCTGCCAGCACAGTGGGTGAAGGCAGCCTTATCCCCACTGCTTCTGTGGGGCACAGACTGGGCAAAATACTTACCCAACAGCAAAATCACAGCTCTGTGGCAGTAATTCACACGCGGCTTAGTCTGTAGTAACTGAGCCACACATCTCTGCTTTCAGGAGTACTTTTTGTTCCTTAGGGAGAGCTCAGTGTATAGTTTACTATTGGCATTGAGTGTCACGGCAGGAAAGACTTTGGAAACTTGAAAACATCCTGCCTCCAGTCTTTCTCCATCCCCTTTTTTTGCATTTAATTAATTTAGGGTTGGTGTGGTGAGGAGGGGGCATGCTTTACTGTAGGAAGTAAAATCAGCCAGAAGATTATACTTAAGAAAGTGTAAAGCTAATGCCAAAAACAATTAAGTGTTTATCTTCTTCACATGCAACAATCCAGACGTGCCTGCCTGATGTTAGTGGCTGGGAAGGAGCATGTCGAAGCCGATCAGCCCAGAGACAGGACGCCACTACCCATCATCTGATTCTAGGCTAGAACATACTTAATCCTGGCCCTCGAGGTCCATATAATCCTTAGGAAAAACCTCACATCTGAGCAGAAAGGCGATTATTTTTATTTGTATGAAAGGGACCATTCACGGTACTCAGCGTTCAAGCCATGGAGACCTCTACACCCAAGAGTTACCATTTGCTGGTACAAGCAGCAATGGAGCAAAAGGGCCATTACCCCAGCAACACCTGAAGCCTGCCAAAATAAAACACTGTAACCCGCCTCCTTCCCGAAGAGATCAGACTGGATAATTGTACCTGGATCCTGCCGTTCTCTGGTAACACCACACGGATGTAAGCCTGTGCTTCAAGAAGGTCTGTTAATTCAGCTTAAACGCTTCCAGTAAATCAACTGCCTTCATCTGTAAGGCCTCAAGATAATGCTTTTTGCTAAGGCTGGAAATGAAGCACACATTTCTCTGCTGTTGTGCCTATTGTATTCATCCCAAACTGAAGATCGGACCTGCAATGTACTCCCTTTCTGTAACAAACACCCAGCCCACCAGGCAAAACACGCAGCCTGTCTCAGCGTCTCACTCTTCCATCTCCACTTCCCATCTCCACATTGCCCCCTTGCCTTGCTAACACTAGGAATGTGGCTCCCAAGGCCTTTTTCTTGGCTACAGAGACCATAAAGGAACCCTCTGCCTCTCTATCCTTAGCCATTCGTTTTCACCCCATACAATGGGGTTACAACTTTTTGCAGTTGCGTGACAAACGGGCTGGCACTTTTAACCTGCGTATTTTGCTGATTTGGTGCATCACACCCAGCTGAAATGCTTTAGGACACCACAACTACAAGAAAGAGGAGTATGGGACAAACTCTTCTTACTGCAATAGAAGACAGACATGGAGCTACCAAATTGTCGCTACAAATCTGCACATGCCATGAAAACTGGGAGGCTGCTAAGTGACAACAGGCAACCTGCACCCCTCAGCAAGCAGGACCTACTCAAACCCCCTTTGAAGACAGCCAAAAGTAACAGAAAAAAAAAAACATCCAGGGTGACCAAACCTATGTTATAGCAGACCATGCTCTAGGCTGGACAAGGATGTCACGGCACATCCTAGCACAAGGCTGAGTCAAGAAGGAAACACTCTGTTATATACAGAAAACATGCCATTGCACCGTACTGGTAAAACTGACTTTTTTGATGGGACATAGGAGGGTGACATGTCCGAGACACATCTGAGTTGACAGCTGCTGCTGGCTGAACAATCTCGGTGGGAAGGTGAGCACTCACATGTAACTGCTCGAACTGCGTCGGCTCTGCATGCAGCATGAGTCACACTTGCAGCGCCGCACCGCGCACAGCTCTCTGTGCTCCCGCACGATGAACACAAACCACTCGCAGTCAGCTGCGACAATTAGATCTCACAGCTGGGAATGGAAGACAAACTCCGACATGAGAAAAGGGGAGATTTACAGCAGGTAATTAAAACTACTGGAATCTTTGGCCAAGAATGAGAACAGTTTTCCAATGCTGGAAATCCTTAAAGCGAGGCTACATGGTGTTTTTACTACAGGCTACCTTTATTTGCAATAGAGAACTCCAGAAACAATTTTTGCACAAGTTACACTGCAATAATCCCTCTGGCCTATTATAGAAAAATACAACCCACATCAAGAAATAACAAATACCTGCATAAAGCGTTTATATTGTCAGAACTAAGAACAGGTTCGCTGGGATCAAATGTGGAATTTTGTCTGCTGCCCTCATGTTAGAAAGCCTTTCTGATACTAACAATACTGTTTGAGGTAAAATAGATGTCACAGAAGACTACTCAGACGATGCCAAAAATTCCAGCGTTATTTAAATTGCAGTGCCGCTTGCTGGTAAGTTTTGGGTCAAAGACTTGTGTCAAATCACTTGAATTATGAAAGCATATGCAAAACAGGAAGGGAGAGTCTGTAAACTGAAAAGACACTACAAAATGGTCACAAGTAAAAATCCAGAATTAACGCTTCTGCTAAAGTCAATGGCACAGCTGGGAATTCACACCTCTTCTACACAATTTCTGATGATTTTTTTTTCCTAATTCAGTTGAAAGGAAACTGTGATAGTCTGGCATTTCCTAGGAAACAAAAACATTAAAATTGCACGTTTTATAAATTCAAGATGAGCCTAAACAAGTTATTGTGCTGGAGAAACACATCTAGTTACAATCTGGTTTGTTGCAAAAAACTTATGATAGACTGAGGTCTATGACAGAACCAGCTGTAACCGAGACTGACAGAAAACAAGCATATTTGAAAGATGCTTCACCTCTGAAGAGAGGAATCCTAGTACCTAGATAGTTAAACACTCAGATGACCTGCTTTTAGCTTGTTAATATTTAAATATTTAAAAAAGAGAATTTTCAGCAACAATTCTTAATTTTCAAATCTATTTAGCTTGTTGTGCTTTCAGCTACCTCAGTCTCTTTATTCAATTACAATTTCTACTTAGCTTAACAAAATTATAGTGTTTGCACAGAGAGGAGTACTGTGTGCTCAAAGATGCACACTGCAGCTTTATATGTAATAGAGTAAGTCTCCTCTGCAATGCATGTAATATTTATAGCATTATTATGGAGTGCTGTATTGAGGAGTGAAATGTATTTCTGTATGAGAAGATGATTTGCACTAATAAATAAAATATATAGATATATTATACCCAGAGACTGATCCATAATACCAATTGTACTTTTTGACGCTCGTTCTCCAAAGCCAGCGATTACAGACAGGGAGCTACTCTTGCATTATGCTAAATGTCCAAATAGCTTGAAGCATCTTTTAATAAAAGTTTTATCACACAGATGCTTCCATTAAATCTTGAAAATTCAAGCAAGCAAAGATGGTTTGCAATGACAGAAGATTATTGTTTCCTTCAAAGGACACAACTGCTCTAATCTTCATATGAAAGAAGAACTCCAAATATAAGTGCTTTAATATACTTTGTGTCTAATAAGCCACAACACGGTTAACGGTGGAATTAAAGGTTTACCACCCACAACCACCTTTTCTGGAAATCCCTTGCATGTGGGGATACAGTGAATAAACAAAACTTTTGTCAAAACTACATTAGACAGACTGTTTTGTTGTATCTCATATAGAAAGCAAAAAAATTACGGACTAGAGCAAACATTGCCTTGAACTGACAAAACACATTTTTAAGTGTTTCAGGACTGTAGGTGTATTCCTCTTTCAGGCTGGGAAATCATTTTGTGTGCATGAACAATAAACTCAGTACTTTGTCTCCTTGTTAAAGCAGGAGAAGGTGCCATTTATAGTCAGAATAAATCACTGCCTTCCGCTCCTGCTAATTGCGAGTTCTCCAGCAGCCTGCTCACCGAAGTCCCGTGCTCCTTAGGAAAGCACTGGGTTGCTAGGCAGCTCCAGGTATCCATAGGTGTGGAGGACACTTTGCGGGAATACCAACATCGCAGAACAATAACTCCAAAAGCAGAAAGCCGTATAATGAAGCCTCCGATTTAACTTTGTGTTTTATTAAGGAAGGTTCCTTCAGTAGTATCAAAATTAACTTATGCGTGTAGCAAGCCAACCTCTTCCTGAGATTTCAGGGCAAATCTGCTGCTACGTCAGCTCCTAATCAGTGCACCACCACCAAACTGTATCACCCTAACTGCGTACAAGGCACTTAACCCAGCAGCTTGTAAAATGAGGATTCTAGGGAAGCTACCATGCTGGTACCTATTATGCACAGTGCCAAGCTGGAATTACAATCAGAATTTGTCTGCTTCATTTGCTGCAAGTAGTGTGATGCAGAGAGAATGCACGGCCTCTCACCTGTGCAAAAGAGGCATAATGATCACTGCTTTAAAAATTATAAACTGCAATGATTTCCAGAGTTACTCCAGTTTTTACTACTACAATGACCACAGAAATCATTGCAAAGACAGAAGACCTCCCCCAAGGTACTTTTTCTTCTCAGAGCAAAAGACACAACAATCTGTCTGAGCTACTTTTGCCCTTCCCTGGTGTCAACAGTGACTGATTCAGGAAAAACGATTTCATCTAGACTACTCTTACGGAGCTCAGTAAGGATTATTTAATACTGCTGCCATAAGCACGTGCCACCATCATGTTACAGAGTACACATTGCGACCTTAACCTTGTTCTTAACCACAGATCTCTTGAAGAGCTGCACAGCCCATCTCCAGTTGTTTAGGAGGAGACTCTGAAATACAGCAGCAGCCTGGCCCTAAGTGAGGCATGGCCACTTGATTATTCCTGACAGCAGCCACTAAAAACATCAGAAGTGCTGCTTTTACTTAGATTGAACTGCAGACCTCAATGTACACTGTTAATTATAAACACAGGGAAACAAGGTCTCAAAATACCACTTACCCTCCTTTGAGCCAGGGTGGTTTTGATGGATCAGCCTCATCTTGACCCTTAAATGGGGGAAGGGAAGAGAACAATATGAAATTAGTTTCCGAAAACACCAGAAAAAGTAATCAGATCACATTCTGAGGAAAGGAACAGACCACACTGCATGCAAACAAATGCATACAGAAACTCACTCAAGCACCTCCAATGACCAACATGTCAGGATAAGTCATACAGACACAGACAGGCTATGCAATTTCATTGAACTCCTAGGACTGGAACCTGAAGAGCCTGTTCAGTGCACCTCCTCTTTCAAAGGGCAGTCTTGAAGACCAACTTTTTTTTTCCAACCTAACAAAAACATCAGTTATTGGAGAGCTCCTGTTACCACAGGTCACCACTTACGTGAACACGGTCATAATGAAGATGTTATAAATTAAAAGCACCTGTATGAAATGCATAAATGACTGATCAACACGAAACTTGGTATAAACACTTGTGAGCTTTGTTCATGCTCAAATGCAAAGACTCTTCACTCCCCTAAGCACAGAGGTCCCACTCCAACTCCACCCGTTCATATACAAGTATTTAATTCCCAACAGGTGTCAAACAAGAGCCATCACTTGCAAGATGATTGCAGGTGAACTGGGATCTCACAGTATGATGGCAAACACCACAGACTGTAAACATGAGGATTCATATTCATGAATTCACACCATGTTCTTAAGTTCATATTAGGGGTGTATTTATAGAGCAATGTTTCGTTTCTTTGAAAATCTTCAGTGGACTGATCAGAGCTGAGAAGTGCTTAAACACTTGTAATGCACCTGGAGGAAAAAAAAGTTTTTGGATAAGGGGAAAATGGTTTACTTGTAACTGGAAACCTCTTTGTTCCAGCTTACAGTTCATGCATTCTCCTGCACTCCCTGAAGGAAAAGCTGGTTTCAAACAGGACTAAGCAAGACACACCGCCAATAGCTAACACTCCAACCTCAGATAATCATATCTGCCAAGAGGATGAAGAGGCTGCAACTTGCGCACAGTGGAAAAGAAAGTATTTACAGCCATGGGACTCACAACCCGAGAATCATAACAAAGTAAGGAACATCTATCAGGAAATAAGCTCCAGTTTTACGCAAGATAAAAGAACACAGCCCCAAAAGATTTTTTTATTTTTTTTTTTGGTCCTGCACTTTCGGTGAGCTGTGCAACCTCAGGTTGTTCACAGGTGACAGACAAGACCTCCCAAGAAGAGCAGAAATAACCAAGGAAAACAAGTTTCTATTTGAGGTCTCAACTTCTACAGCACCAACAGTGCAAACTTTTTATTTGTTAGTCCTACAACGTCAGGGTGAGGCAGATCTGAAGACTACATAATTTTTATTATTTTATTTTTAAACAGGCATGAACAATATGACGTTATCTACAATTGAATGGATACTCCATCTTTTCCATGTGATCACACAGGCCTGCAGAGCAGAGAGGAGCCTGGACACACAGTCGAGCACAGGTGCACGTTTCCCCCTGCAGCACAGCAGGCTGCAGGCTCCTGCAGGACGGATCATGCTCTACTCATCTCTGCTCCCAGCTGTGCTTCCAAAACCCCTCAGCCTAAAACCTGCATTTCCTCTGGAGGGATCTGAACCAACTGCTGGTCAAGAGAGAAGATTTCATGAAGCAAATGTGAGTAGACTTTTCAGTGCACACAAGGGAGGATGTCTTTACCTTTGCCCTTGAACACCTGGAAGAGCTGTGGCTAGAAAGCAATCCTAAGCTGGAACGACATTTTATACTGGACTGAGCTTGACACCAGTCAGTTCAGCTGTACTGAATGACAGAGAATGACAAACACAAACGTGGCAACATTTTACTGGCAAAAGGAATTGATATAACAGGGTTTTCTATCAGTTTATCTGAGAAACTCTAAACATAAGCCACCAATATTTGAGACATTAACAGACCACAAATAGCATGGGCAATACTGCAGCCAAGCGCAGTATACTGCTCACAAGAGCATCAAGAACTCTGTTCAGGGGAAAAAGATCCAGGGAAAGCTGTTACCTAACTGAGCAATAACCATTTCCTACACACAACCACGAGTCAACACAGAACAGCCGGGACTGTGGATGCAGGGAAGGGCAGAAAGCGTGATCAGGAAATAAACTTTCATCATCTCCCAGATTTTGAGACATGCCAAGTAAAAATTGCCAAGAGTCCAGATAAAATAAATGAGCAGGAGTACAGTTTAATTACTTCTGCCAAGCCTTTTAGACATGCAAGTAAAAAGAAAACAAGAGAAGAGAAAAGGTTTCTCCAGGGTCAAGATTAAAAATCGTCTGGGTACAACAGCACAAAATAAAAGAGCAAGCTTTCAGTAAGGGACAATATTGATGCAGGGGCAAGGCAGGTGATAGCTGTGTGGTAACAGGAGTTACCACCTGTGGAAAGCAAAGTAAAGAGGTAATTTGCTCCAGGCAGCATTCTCACTGAAAAAATGCCAAGTGAACCAGCACCTGGCATCCATCAAATGAGGGCTGATGCCTTGACAGCGTAGAAGAGCCAGTGCAGTACCCTCAGTTAAGGTGTGTCGGGTAAGGAGGCAAATGTGATGTAGCCTAGCTTATGCTCCTTATTGGCTTCAACAGCCTGAAAGGCTTCAGAGCAAACATGAAGGAAAGAATTAACATGGAGGTAATAGGAAAACAGGAAAAAAAATAAAATACAGGGCACATCAGTTTTGAAAACACTTTTTTTGGTTTTTTGGTTTTGGTTTTGTTGTTGTTGTGAGTTTTTTTGGTGTTTTTTGCCTTTTTTTTTTTGTTTGTTTTTTGACAAAGCAACCATTTTTCTTTAGACCATAAATTGAAGTATCAACTAAATATTCACTTCAACAAAAAACTTTTGATGCAATGCCCTCTGACGTTAATAAGGCCGGATAAGCTGAGAAGGAGCAGGGAGCTTTAAGGCAGGTAAACAACTGTAACTGAGCCAGTCACAGACAACGCAATAAGGAAGTTAGTGGGAGTGAGTTGGATCTGCTGATAAAATCTGCCAATGACAAACACAGGAGAATTATTGATACAGAACTCAGATGCCCAATGGAAAGAACTGATGGCAGTAAAGACTGCAACAATGGAGGATTAAACGTGGTACAAATGGCAAGGTAAGAGCTCCAAAGCCTGCTGTGAATTTGACTGCATACAAGGTGTTCCTCAGTGGAGGAAAGCACGTGAGAATGGACTTGAGTTCTAGTCATTACACCAGCCACGAGCCACTATGATGCAGCCTTGTAAGGAGATAACATCATCAATAGACTATGTCCAGTGAAATGTCTCCATAGAAGTAAAAGCATAAATGCCTCTGTACTGTGCTGGCAAGACTCCTTCAGAAAGGTATACACAATCTTTTCATTCTATATCAAAGTAAAAAGAATTCACAAAAGAAAATGGCAAAAGTAGCACAAGGATGTAAACACAATACTATAGCAGAACAGGACAGCTTGCTTATTCTAGCAAAAAGAACTTTTTCATGTGCTTAGACAGGAGAACATACTGCATGGAAGAACAACTGCGGGTAAATATAAGCACAGGATGAAAATTCAAAGGTGTCTAACCATGACAGTTCTGTAGTAGCCTTTCAAAAGCAGACACCAAACCTAATGAGTTTTAAAGAAGGAAATTGGGCAGTTTATATATGAGGTAATGGTGCAATAACACACAGTAGCAGTCACCAAGAAGTCCTCTGCAGTCCTTGCTGCACTGACATATGTAGCTGAAGAACCAGAGGCTGCATTACCCCTGCAAGTGTTGGCATGAGGGTTAACAGGGTTCAGACACGGCCAGGCGTGCCAGTTAAAACAAAGTAATCCATAGTTTACACCACTGTTGTGGTTAGGAACACTTCCTATATTCCTCTTCATTTACAAAAAGCAAATGACAATGCTATTTAGATGGATTTCCTGCAGCTGGGGAGTTTGCCACGCTCTGAAGGCAGCACTTGCACCAGGACACAGGAGGGCTCCAGCGGCTGGTCCGGGGCAACAGCCATAGATCTGCTCGAGTTCAGCCCATGATTACAGCCTGGCTCGCTTAGAGCCTGGGCAAGCAGAGGAAACAAGAGGCAGATGAGAAAAATACTGGAACAACTGTGAGAGTTTTTAGCGCTGTCATTCACAAAACAAATGGGAGGGCAAAGGGAAAGTAGAGACGTTTAACACCTAGACATCCACATGCTGCATGTCACAGAAAGTGTTCTGCTGGTTTATGCTTCGATTCTCTGCACAGCTCTGTCACTTAATCTCTCCTTGAAAGCAGTCAGACCAGTCTGAATCTGAAATTTATTTTTTTAAAATCTCCATTAAGCACATAAAGCATCACTGAAAAGATGGAGAAGTAAACATGTAAACACAACAGCCCATCACATCTCTATTCAATTTTTTTTTTTATTTCTCATGGTGATGTATGACAGTTTTATACCTACTGTCCATACCTTTAGCCAGGAAAGTGCTTGTCAGCCCTAGTAAGGCAGTACATTCACTCATAGCAAAGCATGCTGCAATCACTTGCTGCAAGGTCTTCTCCAAGTAATTAAAGTTTCTTATCAACCAAGACCCAGTTAGCAAAATAATGTCAAGTGACAGAGTAGCATGAATTTAACACTCTGGATTAAATAAGTCAACAGACGTGGTCATTTAAAGCACAGTATTCAGTCATAAGGAAGGCAATGTTTAGTAAAGCCTACAATGGAAACTAACAGGAGTTTTGCTTACTCAGGAAATGCAGCAGCTCGGTTTAGAAGTAATCTGAGAAGTTATTTGAACAAGCTGCAATTTGTAAATTTTGCAATTTATCTCATACACAAGAAGATATTCTAATGGACAGAACAACAATTACGTACTTCTGTACAAGAGAAAGTCCGTAAAATGGACAAAGAGGCATCATAAAAAAAAATAAAAATCACCAAGTCTGGAGCAACACAAGGAACAGGAGGAACATCCCCACATTCGTTAGCCATCTCCATATAAATTCATCTCTGCACATAAAAGGCTTTCTAACAATGTAACTCTCCATCCCATTTAAGTACCGTGTCTAGCATATTATCCTCTTAGATGAAAAACAGATGTAAAACACGGAAAGCTGCTTTATTTAAACTGATAAGAAAAATATCAGTAATGACTTTTAATGTTTTGAAAATCATCCTAACTTGTTTTCAAATACCATGCTTCATTACTAAACCTCAAAGACCTCAATTTAGCTATAGATTAATCTGAATCAGGCTAAAACAGGGAGCAACTGTTTTGCTGTCAAAATTAAACTTCTGGTCATGCCTAATTAGACCATTTCTTCAGCGGTATTAGCAGAATCAGACTGAACAACATTATCCCAATTAAACTAGTTGGTCTTGTGGTTCAATGTCTTCATTGACTCAAGTATGCTACGTTTTACATGGAATCCAAAGCTGCAACAAGACAAGGGATTATTTTAAATTCACTGTACTCTGCAACAGCATCAATTTAAATAATGACTGAAGATCCTCAAAGGAAGCTCCTTCCACCTGATGTATCTTCCAGTACCAGTTTTCCAGCTGCCAGATGAGCAGCTTAAAGGAGGCTGCACTGTGCTTGCACTGAAGCCAGAAGAGGACAGAATTTGACACCAATATTTGACACCAGATATCTCTGCCTTCCTGAAAAAGCATTAATGAACAAACCTTTACCAATAAGAATGAAACAAGACTGCTGACACATGAGCCAATAAAGCTTAGAAATGCAAATGCATCAAACTCAAAGGATGAGATCTCCATGGAGGTCCAAAAGCCATGCAAGGCTCAGTCTACTCCAGGAAACTGATTTAGCCTGACTCACACAACTAAGGGAGAGGCAGAAGCACAGCAGGCACTGAATCCACACAGCATAGACTCAAGAAAATAAAACAGTTGAGAATCCAAGAGCCAGAAATTTCTCTATGTGAGGTACAGTTGCAAAAGCAAACTAAGATGTTACACAGCAGTCAATAAAAAAATTCTGTGGATCCTCTTAGGAGGAAAGAGTTATCTGCTGCCCACAGGGTGATAAGCAGAGAGGCAACCAGTCCGTGAGTGGAGAGGCAACAGCTGTAGGCATTAAGGGAAAAGTCCTCCCCTTCCCATGCGGCACATGGCCCTGCTTAAAGCAAAGTGCAGCCTGCAGCTAGCTAAACAGGTACAGGATCTGCAGCAGACACCTCCCAGCACCCACAGTATTGTTTAATCTCAGTCTTATAGCCCATAGTGGTACTTTTGACTGTAATTGCTGTAAGTGCACGAACCAGACAGAGATGGAATGAAATAATGCAACTGAGGAAAAATGAGAACATATTTGGTTTAAACAAGATTCGTAAAGAGGAAGACTGGAAAACACAAGATAAACAATTTGTACTCTGCTAATGCAGTGTTTGTGCATGTTACACACACCCTACAGAGCACAAAAGGGAGGCCATCACTCCAAGCATTCATGCTTTCCTCTTTGTATGAGGTAACACGCACTGAACAGACTCTTAACTCGTACACAGTGTTAGCAACTCCTCTGACAACCATAACATGCTAAACTGAACCTCAGAGCCTGAGCAGGAACAATCGGCTACATGAAGACAAGGCATGCACACACAGGAGTTCAGAGAGAGGTGCTGGTTACAAGGGACAGTATGTACAACCTGGAGCTCTCCTCTACCTCCTTCTGTGAAGAAAAAAAAGAGGAGAGGAACAAAAGTTAATAGACCAGATTTCTGCCATGTGCTCTGTAAAATGATTTCAGAAAGTGTGGTAAACGTTTTCCACAAGTTGATAAAACATCGGCGCAGTGGAGAGTTTTCCCTTGTACTTCCTGGGACACACACCAGTTAATTAATCTCTACCGATTAATCTTGAGTTAAACTAAACAAATTTCATCCATAACTGTACATGCTTTTGAGAGCTGATTTTTGAAGTTACAGTTCCTGTTTTATTAACTCAAGAATTTTAAGTAATCTTAACACAGAATTGGAGCTGCTATTTACCATACTAGAAAGAGAACCTGTATTTATTACAGAGAGGAACAGATTTGTTCCCTCTTTCCCCCAGACTGCAACCACTACCTGCATCTGAAGCACCCCCCATCCTTCCCTCTTCGCCCCCTGTACATTTTGCCCATTACAAGGAAACTGGTAGCTCCCACAGAACACATTTTGCTTTTGCGAATACCATAATGCAGAGAGATATTTTCTGGTTTTATAAATCCAGGCAATTCTCCTCCGAGAAAAAAAAAAATCCAGAAGCCTCCTACACTAAATCTCATGTTTATGGATAGGCAATTTCAAGGCTAGTAAAGTTACATGAGAGTCATACTCAAAACTTCCGGTATAGACATGATATTTTTTAAGCCTTCCAATCAGATAATTCTGGATCTGCATAGAAGAATCATATTACTCATTTGCATATGAAAGATGGAGGGGAAGGAACATCTTCATGGCAACATGGGACACTCAAATTGGTTTAAAAGCTAAAATATTTTTCAAAGTTACTGTCTATATGGGTGTAATTACACACATGCCATCACCAAGACAGGAAAATAGAGAAGCTATTTTAACTCAATTGCTAAGAAGAAGTCAAATTACTTTAGCAAACGAAGAACTGGATTGTAGCTAAAATAAAAACCCTGCTTTCCACCTTAAGACATGCCCGCGTGGACCCTCATCAGGGAGGAAAGCCTCCGGACCGCCCTTCAGGCCTCTCCTTCGTGAGCTAACGGAGGAGAAAACAGTGCCATGTTTTGACAGCCAGCTCTCCACAGACCTGCCACCCTGGAGAAGCTGAGGAAACTTGGGATCCGTCCCAGACTTAGATGGGAACATGCTTTTTTGGGTGCAGACACTTCTCACAGTTCCCCTCTAAAGTGATTTTCTGTACCAACCTCCTGCCTGTCCCATTCTATGAAGCAAAACCTTCTCACCTAGGCAGACAATTCCACCTCAAGTCCTCTGGTTTTGTCCTTCTTTTTGCACAGTCACCCCAAACCCAGTATCTCCTGACTTGGTTCCCTGGGGTTGCTTCAGTGCGTCCGAGGGAGATGCAGACTTCCCTCATTCCTGGGCTTTTAACTCCTTTGTATTTGAACCAGATTCCTGCCTGCTGTCTCCTGTGAAGTCTCTGAGCGTAGAAGATGCAGAAGACCTGGACTCATGTCCCCTCTCAGGTCTGCCATGGCTCTCTGTCATGCTGAGCAGGGAAAGCCCTGCTTTAGCCCTTGGCTGGAAAACGCTGAGGACAGATGGAATCTCTGGCAGCACAAAAGCTCAACTGTAGCAAGCTACCAGTGAGCATATGCAAACTACACATTTTTCAAAAGCTTATTCACTTCGCTCATTTGGGATTGATTTTCCACACAAAAATCCTTGACACAGACCAGCACTGCCAAATTTTAAGGCCTGAGGGCACTACTGCTTCTCAAATATACGTCAAACTTATTTTTTTACAAACACAAAGCAATAAATCTTGCATTAGACGCATGGGCGGGGGGGTGTGGTGTGCAGGAGAACCCCACATTATTTTGGCTTAAATTCCACGCATATCTTTGTATTTGGCCTGAAACTGTCCCTAACAGCTTTAAACTGAAAGAGCTCAGAAATCAAAGTTTGGCAAAGCTCTAAACAACCGCAGACAAAAATTCAGAATCTTCTGGTTATATCTCATTACAGCAAGTGTGCTCACAGCATCATCAATGGTGACTAACTTGGTTAAATCCTGATCACAGAATTCTTTCACCACTTCACTTCTGAGCAGTCGTCTTACATCTACAAAAATCTCTACCATTTCAGAGCTTTTTTTTAAACATCCACAAAGTCAAACTATCTTCACCTTAACTTAGGCTTTTTTTTTCTCTCAAATTAAAACTTTAAAAGCTTGCTCAGATTTTCAGGGGATATTTTATTTTTTTCCTCTTTACTTCAAATTAAACACAACAATTATGTATCTGCCAACTTCTAAATTGTTCTGGTAATTTGCATCTGCGTACAACTATAAATAATTTAAACCTTTATGACAGTGCATCATCTCTGATTCACCAAAACACACAGATTTACCAACACCTTCAAAGTTACCATCCATTCCTTTGCTGCAGACTGCTGACGAACACATTTAATACAATACCTTGAACTGAACTTTCAAGGAAGCATGAGTAATATAGTGGTTCAGGCTCAGAACCAAAAACCCAGCAGGCAGAACTGCGTTTTCAGTGGACCTGACCCAGGAACCCTTAAAAGCCTATTAAGAACAAATTATATTTTTAAATTAAGACAGAAACACCCATCCACAGCTGGGGAACAAAGCAAACCAACAACATTGCATTGCACTCTGAGTATGATGCTTTTTCCAAAGGAAAAAAGTACGAGCTTGGCTCAAATTTTGAGTACAGTGAAGAAGCACATAAAACTGTTGATTCACTTTCTCAGAAAATGCATGCCAAAACAACCCTATTTCAAACTCAATGAGCGTATGATTAATTTTTTCCTGCTCTACAGTCCTTGGCAATACCATGATCCCCTTGCCTCGCTTCGGCTACCAGCAAGCGGTTATTCACCCACTGCCTCCTTGCCCGCTTGCTCCGTCCTGCGCGAGCACTGCTGCTTTGATTATGTCCTGGACCTCCTCCCTGGACAGGCCTGCTCTTCCCTTCCCAGCTCCCCTGCCTTGCTCTGACGGTCAGGGATGCTTTGCTTCCTGACATCTCCTCCAGTTTTTTTTTTTCTTCCAAGTTCTCTCCCTTTTCTTATCCCTTATCCAGTGTTTTCCACTACCCTTTACTCCTCTAGACTCCTCCTGTCTCTCACATTTTCTGCATCATGATTTCATCCTATACTTACTGTTATAACTTCAATTGTCATACATACCATATAGATACACCTTTACGTGAGTGTGTGTAAGCACCAACTCTCTGTCATGTCACTAGATGATATTCAGGAGAACTGAACCAGGGAGGCTCAGGAATGCCAACCCACTCTGGAGCCAGATCTAAGGTACCAAAGTCCAGCTTTGATCTTCCTCCTCCTTAACGGTTTTGGCTACTTCTTGCCTTGTGAACATGCCTGTACTGCTCAAACTCTGCTGAGATGAGCAGACTCCTCTCCTCTTCAGAAATAGGTTATTTCAATACTTTTGCTGCACTGTGGCAAATGCTAATCCAAACCACTGTCTGTTCCCTCAGGTCCTAAAATTAGGACGTATGTCCAGGACTTGAGCACTACATAAACACTACCAAAAAAAAGGAAAAGAATTAACAGAAAATAAAAATAGCTTTCTGAATTAAAAAAAAAAATCCATTTAATCTGTACTATCTATACTTTAAGTAAACTAAACATTCCCTTGAAACACAAATACGTATGTACCTGTGCCAAGTCTGCTAACAAATCCTAGCGTTTCGCTTATTAAAAAACCTATTGTTTGAATCAACTCTGTATTAAAGACCTCACATAAAGCTTGTAATCAGCTTTTCACTTTCTTATTTTATGATCTGCATAACTGAGAAGGTCACTGGTACAGAAGTCAAATACGGATTGACAGATTGTTTTTTCACAGCGAAAGCGCAGACACTGGAAAGACACTTGGAGTGAGACAACTCTTTCAATGGGGAAAAAGAGCACTCTGATTATTCTGACTAGCTTTCATGACTGAAAGAAGAAAAGTGAACAAAATATTTGCTACAAGGAAGTTCACAATAAGGATGTGGAGATTACAAGCTGTAATTCCAGTATCTTCCACTTTTGAAACAAAGCCTCTTCCCTTTGGACAGAGATGAGACCAAGAAAGTTTTCTCACTGCCTGGAGAGGGAGGAGGCAGATGGACCTACATTTCAAGGTTAGGTTTTATTTTACCAAATCAAGGCCTATCAAAACATGGCCCATCAAAACATGTCAGTCATTTCTATCTCCCACATCCTCAGGAATGGGTTAACCACCAGTGCACCACTCCTGTATCAGCTCACATCTCCTGTAGTTAAAACACTTCATTATCTGTGCTGGCAATAAGGGATGCAGCTCCACAGAAATGGAAAATCTCTCATCTCATGGATAAGTTATGGAAACAATACCAAAACACAGGTATCGACTTTTTTTTTTTTTCATTTTTATTTTTATAGCTCTGTACTAGGATAACATCTAGCAGTGATTAAACACTGAGAATTCCCACCTCGTGATGGAGCCACTTGAAGTCTGGATCCACTCAACTCCCAAAACTGCAAACCTAGCTACTTATAGCTCAAATGCACACTTTGTTATCACATGTCTTAACTATTATATTTAAAAAGAAACCAAGTCACGAATTATGATGAAAAACCCTAACACCTGCTATTTTGAAGATGCACTGCAAATCTCCCTCTCTCTCTCTCAAAAAAAAGAAAGAGGTGAAACTTGCTAACTTGCATTTCAATGTGTTAGAGAATAAATTTTAAGTTTTTTTGGTCAGTAACGTTGTACAGTGTATGTCCTTGCCTTCACAACTATTTGCTCATAATAAACTGTTCACCCACAGAGTCAGCTGTTGGCTAGTGGCTGCACAAATACCAGATTTTGACATGTCCTTAAAAACATTTTTTCGGTTTACCTGAATTTGTCTCCTCAGAGGAAATCCAGTTTCCTTCCTGCGCTAATTCTTTTAAGAGTCTCCTACGCATTTGTCTCTTTTCCCTCAGCACATTTTTGAAATTGTTGATGCATTTGTTCAGGTAGATGGTCTCTGCGCACACCTTGTCAAGGCTCATGGGTCTGCATTCCTTTGCTGGCTCAGGTAGAGAGTTCACATCTCCTCCAAGCTCCTCAGGAGGTGAGTGCTGCCCAGCAGAGATTTCACAGTCAGATGATGGCATCAAACTGGAAATGGGAGGCTCACATGGAACAGAAGAAAGACTGGAAGGAACAAACTGCATCTGAGCAGATGCTTCGCTGTCGACGGTTGTGTTTGCCTGGCTCTCAGAGGACTGACTAGGAGGGGTTTCTGCAAAGTTGTCAGAGCTGCCACACATACCTGAACTGGTCAGCATAAGCGTATTGTCATCATCCATCTGTAAGCCACTATCATTTTCCAAAAGCATTTCGGAATCGCTTGTCTCCAGTTTGTGAAACACCACCTGTAGAGCAGACCTGAAGTGATGAATAGCTTTACCAAGCTTGTTAGTGTAAAACTTCATGTCTACGAGATCAACGCTATCCCGGGAATGGTCAAGGAAATACTGGGAATTTTCCAGGACATCCCTAAAGACCTGATCAGTTGGATCTTGATCATTCAGGTCCATTTGGATCATGTCTTTCAAGCTGTCACTACTATCAGCCATTTCATCCGTTGTATGATCATAGCTAATGGTTGTCACCCCACTAGAAACATCTTCTCTTTGAATATCAGCTTTTTCCACACTGGTAAACTTGCATGGAGTATCACAGTCTATTTCAATTTCTTCTGCAGTTATCCCCTCATCTTTATCTAGAAGGGAAGAACAATTCTCAGTGATGCTATCAGTGTCAAACCTATGCTCACTACCATTGCTTGAAGCACACATCTGGCTTGCACAGCCCGAAGATTCAGATGAGCAACAGTAATTTCCATCACCCGATTTGGCCAAATTGGTCATCTGCGGGTTTTGTAGAAGTTCATGAAGGGCCTGGTGAATGTCACTGTTATCTGACGGCTGCTCACTGCAGCTTATTGATTGTGCTTCCTTCTGAGTTTCAGATATTGAGTTGCTTTTCATAGTCAAGGTTGACTTCTGCACAGTATCAAGTCTCTCCCCTACGCATTGTGTTTTCCTGCTTCTGCTTTTATACTTAACCTGGCATGAGTCTGTTCGAAGGTGCCCAAGTGCATCAGTTCTCTGAGCTGCATCAGGATCCACTGAATTAAGATGGTTTTTCTTGAAGCCAGACTGCGAAGAGACTGAATCTATTTTGTGGCCCCTCTGACCATTCTGCCGCTTTTGCTCTTCACTGGTAGCAATTCGGACCCCTGAGCTTTGCAGAAGGATAGACTTCTGTAAAATGAAGTCTCTCTGTTCACAACTGACAAGTTTCACAACTGCTGGTCTTGGTGTTAATGGCTTGCCTGTACCAATATCTGATCTATAAGCATCTTTTATATACTTACTGCACTGGATACCATTGAAACAGTGATATTCAGACAAAAAGCTGCAGATAAGCTCTACTGTGTTTTCACCGTCTTTTTCTGGTATGCCATAAAAATATAATACTGGTTCTTCCTTGTGTACCTCCCTACTCGGCTCTCGAGCATGTACACCCTGGGTTTTGCCTGTGGAACCACCTTGGAGGCCTTCTATCTCACTCAAGACCGTATCCACACAGCTGGAGACTTCATCCACAGAGCCTTTTATCAAGGTGAGGTGCTGCCGGAGCTCTGCAATCTCTGTCTGGATGCGACTTATTCCCTGAAGCTCTTTAACAATGTAATCAACCACATCAGCTGAGCGATCTCTTGATTGCCGTCTATGACTCTTGTATGCAGTGGGCTTTTCCTGGGGAAAGCACCCTTGCCTTTCAGCTACCTCCCTCCAGCTCATGGTAATGCTCAGGGAAGAAAGGTCCTGCCCTTCAGATACTCTGCCCTTTCTTTCAGAAGATGTCTGCATCATACCATCAGAAGAATTTCCCTGCAAGTCCTTCTTGTTCTGTTGAACCGAGCATGGTATTTTTACATAGCCATCCCAGTTCAGTTCCACCTCACCAACACATACTTCGCTTACTCCCTTGGAATCATGTCCTCCATCCTGATGAAAGTCCCCTCCAGCAGCGCAAAATTCAGTGCTTGCGGAGCTCCTCTTTATTCCACAAACATACATATCCGTTTCAATCTCCACCGGGGAGAGCTGGCAGTGATGAGCATGGTTTGGATTCTCATCCACCTGGCCTTGAAGAAGCCTCTTCATTTTGTCCCGCAGAAACAAATGGAGTTTTTGCTTCCGGAATTGCTTCCTGCCCCACAGTTTTACAACTGGTTTTCTGTGCAGAAGCGCGATTTCGTTTTCTTGCTTTTTCAATCTACTTATAGCAAACATCATCAGCAGCACCACCTGTGTTTCTCATAGTGCTACAAGTTGCACAAGCACACATCAATCACTTCAAAATGCACAACTCGCATCCAGTTTTTATTCTGTCATGAAGCAGCTACCAAAAGAGGGGGAAAAAATATTACAGTTTGGTTCAGATAGAAATAGCCAAAGTAACTTAAGCAGCAGAATAAAAAACACAAGCATACACATAAAAGCAGACAGAAAGAGGATGTGCTATTTAAAGTGTACAGACATCATCTTGGTTTTGGCCACCTCCCCAGATCAGGTCCTTCTTTGTCAAAATAAGTGTTCCTTGCTCTTTCTTCTATCCAAGAAAGTAAAAAAAAAAAAAAAAAAAAAGAAAAAAAGAGAGCAATTCTGTGGCCATTCCTTTTCTACCAGCTTTGCAGATTACTCTAAGCTAAGCTCCTGGCAATGATGCATTGCATGATTTAATTACCCCTCTGAATACAGAATTCTGACAATTACTAGGGATTCTATCCCTGCACATTTCCTTTCCTTTCAAGTCCACAATCTTCATCCTTTCTTGCTTCAAACCGAAGCAGAAATCAAGTTTAACTTGGCGCAGTACCAGCTATCCCACAAGAATTGCACAAAGTGATGTAAAGAGGCAGGAAGACTGAATGACATATTTAAGTGTAAAACCTTTTTGCTATTTTAATATTTTTCTCTTTAATATTTTGCTACCAAACACTAAAAAACCCCACAAAAACCTCAAAGCTTACAAGCTCCCAAGCTAACCTGCAGTTAAATATGCCACACTCAGCATATGTACGAACAGGCTGAGCTGACAGCATGAAGATTCTGCACGTCACTTCTACTCCAACCCTCAAGATTTTGCAGTGGATCATTTTCCCAATTTAAATCCCCTCTGTAAAGAGCAAAATAAAAAAAAACAAAACCCAAACCTATGTTAACGTCTTAAAACTTTCATGTGTCTTCACTGCTATACTTACTAAGCAACATACAATCAGCTTTTGCCTCCAGAGAGCAAGGCAGACAGAGACTCATACAGAGGTCCACCTGGAGCCAAGGTGACTGGAGAATGTCAATGTCTTTGACAATTTGATTTTGACTTACTGCTGAAGCACATAATTCTTTCTCACATTCTTGTTTGATATAAGACCTGTAGTAACTGCCATTCATTTTTGTGATTACCTACTTCTAAAAAAAAGAATTTTTTTTAAGCTCCACAATGCACAAACATAATCATTACACGCAACTTTCAGCTTCACTTCAATTTTGCCAAGGGTGCCCAGAAAGGTTTGCGCAGGAAGGTTTTCCGGCGTGTTGAAAGGAATAGAAACGGGGTTTCTAACCCTGTTTTTGGTTTAGCAGTTTTAAAGCTAATGTGTTACAGTTCATATCATGATGTTTTTTGCTGCTCCACTTGCACCTTCCTTGAGGTCTGGCAACCTTGGCTCTCCTAACATGGTCTTTCCAACCCTGAAGTTTTCTGCAGGGAGGGCCACATGTTGTCCCAGCAGTACCCACTGGAGAATGCTGGACCAGGTGCAGAGCCCACATATATCATGCTCTCGTGCTAAGCAGAGGACCAAATACTACAATAGGTCTGTTTGCACTGGATTGAGGCCTTGAACTAAGGCCAAACAATCTCACTCCGAGCATTTTCACTGCCCAAGGGCCAGCTCCAGAGGTCACAGAAGCTTTTACCTGGTGCCTCTTTCAGACATCATACAACAATTCCCATTTTCAAAGCATTAACTCAAAGTTTCTATACCTGCAGTGATCCCAAGCTGCTGCAGTGCAGAAACCCTCCCCAACACATCATCCAACTCCACCTGACCGGCATTTACACTACTGCCGCATTTTTCTGTTAATGAGCATTTTCATCCTGGTGAATATCTTGTTTTCATTTTTGTTGTTTCACTTTGTGGGCAGGGAAGGAGAGAGTGGTTTTTGATCTGGAGGAAGCAGCGTTTGCAAATGCCAATCTCTATAATCAGAGCTAATAAATATGCTATAACAGAGGCTGCATCTGTGCTTCAGGTTTAAGCCCCATCATCCAGCATCTCAGCTGAACTTCCATACCAAAGGCAACACTTGCCCTTGTGTAGGTTAAACAAATTCTGTGCTAGATTAATTGTCAGCTTCTTAAGGAAAACAAGTTTTAATTTTACAGAATTTTCAGGTTATTGGTCCATAAAGATCAGGTTTTCTTTTTAGTGTCTGTCTTATCTAACTACTTCCTCATGGAACAGGGTTGACCTAAGAAATACTTGCTCAGGCTCTTTTCTTCCACCACTTACACAGTTTACCTTTCACGTGACTGGTTAAGTGGTGTTTAACACCAGAAAAACACCTCTGTATCAATATTAAGGAGTGAGCCCTCACAGAGCAAGCACCTGAATTCAACAGCAACCAAGAAGAGGAACTCTACAGTTGTGGGTCCCTACACATGTTGCTTGAGGGTAGCACACACAGATGCTCATTTCTAATATTTTCCAGCATATCAAACTCTAAGCGCTAAGAGAAGAGTCCACACATGCTCATGCAAGGATTCCCTCAGAAAGCTCACTGTTCATCATGCTGCCAAGGCACCAGAGGGGCCTAATGATGATTTTAGTTTAAAAAAAGAAATCAATTCAAGCTGGAGTTTGCTCTCATTTCCTTTGTCTGCTGCAACAATCAACAGCAGCAGTTTGTTATGGAGAAT
>NW_009593746.1:107147-115151 GCF_000690535.1 Cariama cristata
AAGCAGGCAGCTCAGTGCAAAAACCACAATAGTATCATTTTTATGTATATATATAGTGTTTGTGGTATATGTATATATGTATGTGCATATATATACATATATACAGATATATAGAAATACTTACTTCATTAGAGATTTAAAAAAAAAAAAAAAATCTTTGATTTTAAACACCAAGCAATACTTTTCCAGTTTGCCCCAGGAGGGACAGAATCTGTTTCCTCCCAGGCTGGGAACAAGGCCAGAGGAGAACACGAGGTGTTTGTGGTATATGTATATATGTATGTGCATATATATACATATATACAGATATATAGAAATACTTACTTCATTAGAGATTTAAAAAAAAAAAAAAAATCTTTGATTTTAAACACCAAGCAATACTTTTCCAGTTTGCCCCAGGAGGGACAGAATCTGTTTCCTCCCAGGCTGGGAACAAGGCCAGAGGAGAACACGAGGACAGCAGCTCTGGCTCACAGGGAAGCCTCTCTACCTCTCCCTACAGTGGGTGGAGATGAACGGAAATCCCTGTTTCCACAAAAGAGCAAATCACTGCCCACTTAGAAGAATGCCAAGAAGCAGGTAAGGGAATCAGCCTCTTTGCACCTGTCCCACAGGCTTCCTCCCTCCATTCCCTGCCTTCTGCCAGTCCAGACCCACGCTCAGACCTGCAGCTCTGGCTATTCACTCACTTCATTCTGTGGGCTGGCCCCACAGTGCCTGTGCACCTCCTGCCAGCGTCCCGCACTCCTCCTCTCCACCCAGGGCTGTGTGTGTGCTTCTGCTCCCTTTCACTGCACCAGGCTAGGTGCCAGGCAGTCACTTGTCCCCTATGAAGATCCCTTACTTCTCTGACATTGCCTGTGTCACGCTTCTTTGTAGCACAGACGGGCGAAGCGACAAGGAAAGTTAATGCAGGTTCAGCTGGGGCGGGGGGAGTGGAGGAATCTAATCTGGATGCAAATCCTTGCCGAAGTCCTTTTCTCTTCCAGAATCACTCCAGGAGTCACATTAACAGATAACAAGAAATCAAGTCTTTAAATAAAGAGTATTTGCATCCTGGTATCTTGCCAGATACTGCAAGCCCTCACTGACTACATAAGCTTTGTTCTGACTGCCTTTTTAGCAGGCATTTCTCTCCACGAGATCTCCATGCTCAGTTCAGCACAGATGTCTCTAGGTGTGCAGACTGTGCACACTGAAGAGCAGCATGCAGAGCTACCTTCCCAAAAGGAAGCTAGGCTCAAGCTAAGCAGAAGGAAGACATCGCTGGTTTTACTTGGGGATGTTTGGGCTGTTTTACTATTCCCTTGAGGACAAAAGTGACATATTAAGATTTTAAACAGGGGAAACAGGTGAACTACCACAAACACTTCACGGCTTATTACATTGTCATCCAGCACACTTCTGAAATATCCTCGTACTACATGAATAACAATTACTTTTCCTCCTGACAAACAGATTTGTGACGATCACAGAAGCAAAAACATGGCATGCCAGTATCAATGAGTGAGAAAAAAAGAATATGAGAAGTCCCATGAAGGAATAAAAAGCAATTATGAGATCTCTGCATCTCAGCCGGTGATCAGTCGTACTTTACACTTACAGAACTCTGGGGAAGGTCAGCCTCTCACCAGATAGAGGAGAGCTGGCTACAATCCCCTCTGAGCACCACCTCTGCTTCTGTGAGCCACTGGACAAACGTGGTTCAGAAGAAAGGCAGCACTGCGGTGCCTTAGCACTGCCCCATGCAGCAGTGAGCTGGTTGCAGTCAAGTGGAAGAACAGGGCATGAGGCACAACCCCTATGTCCAACAAACCTCTGCTAAAATGACGTAAGCTTGTCTCATAGAATCATAAAATCATTTAGGTTGGAAAAGACCTTTAAGATCACCAAGTCCAACCGTTAACCTAACACTGCCAAGTCCACCACTACAGCATGTCCGTGAGCATCACATCTATACATCTTTTAAATGCCTCCAGGGATGGTGACTCCACCACTTTCCTGGGCAGCCTGTTCCAGTGCCTGACAACATGTTTTACTGGCTATCTGTTTTTCACCACACTAAGGGAAATACTGAGACACTTTTACCTCACACCATCATGTTAGAAGGTGCTGGTACCCCAGGGCAGACATGCTGTTCACAGTCACCAGTAAGGAGGTATAAAAATAATTAACTATGATCAAAAAAACATTTCACAGCAGCCAATCTGGCTATTGACTTATGCCACCATGGCACTGAGTGAAGTCTTCTAGGTTAGATTCTGTTTACAGTATCTTCCACACAAAGTGGTACTGCATTACCTGTACTAGCACTTACATTACGAAAAGCAGTAAAATGAATCATAAATGGTCTTGCTACTTTTATAAAGAATCATTTAAACAAGAAGAATACCAATAACTAAAATGCAGGACATTCTGGGGAAAAAAGGTTTTGGCATTAATAAGAGACTGAAATCATGGCTAAGGCTGCCATAGCAACATCGCCCCAGCACCCTGCATGCTGAAACATCGACTCTTCCTGGGAATATTACAGCATTTTTAAACACATTAATTGCTAAAAGAATCCTAACAGCAAGGTTTGACAGAGATATGAACTGTTACCACCAGCTTTGCTGATGTATGACTTCTGGAGGTGAGCATGCCATTTTCTAATTAACATGATTAGATTTAATTTTGGGTTGGATCATACCTAAACATGACATTATTGCTCACTTCTAAGAATGTGTCTCTTTTCAAACCTTCTCCTGATAATGAACAAAAACCTCTAAGTTCTGAGTCCTGGCATGAATGATCAGAACAAGAAAGTACTGAGCTGAGCAATCCTGGGCAAAGAGCAGCAAGAGAAGAGAACAAAACATGCTCTTGAAAAATATGTCCACCTCAGGACTTTTTGATTAAAAGTAAGGTGCAGAAGAGACACATGGCACTTCACAGTGGATTAAAGAGAAAATACATCCATAACATTGAAAAAAAAGCAGCTACACAAGGATGAAAATGATTTTAAAAACAAAACATCGTGAGCAAAGGAGTCCCTCGGTAACTCTTTCACAGTCCCTTTGCAGCCAAGCCTCAACCCAGGTTCTGCACAAGCTGCAAAACCACACCCCAGCCCCGCTTGTAGAACTTTCTGAAATTTTTAAGCACTTCCAATGATGTTTTCCAGGTTTCATATGCACCTACAGGTTTGTTTCAATAAAGCTCAGCAAAAACCGTGTCAGAACACTTCAATGCAGACATCAACGAAAGCCAGCCTTCCCACCTGTCACATTCTAGAAAATACACACTTCAAGTATTTCCAAAGCAGTTTGACAGATGTGACAAAAGGTCAGGTTTGGCCAGTCGGTCACCTTCATGGTGGAAAATTGACCAGTGAACACTGCATATTGGCTGAATGAGTTACACAGTTCCGTACTCTCCACACCACAGTTATTTCTTACCTTTTACATAAGGCCATTCAAATGAGGCAAAAACCACCTCTGAATAACATTTTGCTGTTCCAGCAAGTTATCAACATAGCTACAAAGTGAAGGAACAATAAAAATCACTAAGTGTGAACATAGAATTAAAAAGCATCACTATGTAGTAGAGCGAGGGGACAGCACACCTTGCCTTAACTTCTTAATACCTCCTACAAACATAGGGGACACCACAAAAGTTGCTAAGTGTGTCTCAGCTTTCTGTAAAATGGGACTAATGTCTGTCATTCACCTGGCATCCCTTCTGTGAGCACAGATGGAGAGGGATTGAGATATTCATGCCTTTAAAGTCCAGCTGTCTTGGGAGCCCCCAGAGCGTGCCTCAGCACCAGGCAGCCCTGCCGTTCTTTGAGATGTGCTCATTCTCTCTGCAACCACATCCTTTTATCACAGCTTTTTCTGCAAGTGAAAAGCAGCAGTGGCTGGCACAGCAATGCACCTGCACGGGTTTCAGTAACAAATGAGGTCTGTCATTACCTGGCGGCCAAGAAAAGGTGGCATCCAGAGACAGAATTAGGGGTTGTCCCTGAGCGCAGAGGGAGGCACAGGCTGGAAGCTGCTAACTGCCAAGTGCAAGGCTCCTGCCTAGCCGGCAGCAAGCTAAGTCTAAGGCACCTACCTAGTTCTGAGACCATCCTGTGCTGACAAAAAAGCAAAAAGGATAATTGACTACCAAAACAAGAAAAGAAATCACAGCTGCTTCTGTCATTCTTACATAAAGTTACTTCACTCCTTAGCAGCACATACAAAACCCGAGCAGCAGCTATCAGCAGTTTAAGAGAGAAGCAATTAAGTTCAGCAGCGCCTTTATTTCCAGAGCATGGGGGGTTTGTACACAGCTGAATCAATCAGTAAATTATTTACCCATGACAACCTAAAGCACTAGTTGTTCCTTAAAACAGATTTTTCCCAAATCAGGATACTAAGGACCAAGTATTATATTGAACAGATGAGCCAGGAGCAAGAATAAACTTTTTGTTTAAAGGAAACAGCACCAAGAACTGAAACACAAGTACTGGAGCATGCTGACAAGTTGGCTGGCCTTGGGATCAGAACTGTAGAAATGTCTTCTAGGTTTTCTGGAAAGATTTCTGATTATTCAGCTACCTCTAACCAGAGAGCAGACAGACAGCACTGTCAGTAAAAACCCAGTGCTTCTGGTTTAAGTAAGGTTTGCGTGCACCATTATGAAAATGCTGAAGGATGCTAAGAGCTCTGCCTAGACTAACCAAAACAGAACATGCTGTACCTTTCCTCTACTTGGAATCCAATTTACAACCCAGTGCTGAAGCAATAGTATGAACTCTCAAAGTGCTGCATTTCTGACAAGAACTACTAGGAAATACATCCTTAAGAATTTTCTCCAAACTCTGATTACTCACTGAGGAGGTTTGGAGCTGGTTTTCCAGATAATGGTGCCTCAGCTCACAGGGACGCTCAGGTAGGGGAGGGACAGGCAGCACTCACCAACCAGGGTGACGAAATAGGAGATCCAACTTCTGTTGTCAGGGCAGTGCTAGCACAGCTGCAGTACAGACTGATGCTACATCATCTTGCTCACTGTTTCTGACCTGTCCTGCGCTCCTTTAGAGCAGACACTTGGCAGCATTCAGCCAGGCTGGGTGAAGGTAGCGTAGGCAGCTGATAGAATAATTAGGGTTTTCCAGCTCATGCTGCTAAACTGCAGCACTCGGCAACTAAAATCCTCCTGGGCTAAAACTGCAGCTTTACTTCTATAAGCTTTCTCCTTTTCATCTTGAGGACAGAAGACCTTAGCATTCTGTATTAAGTCTTGATATTTATCCCCCAAAGGCTCACTCCATTAGCAAAAGAAAGCTACCCATATAAAAGGAATTAAAACTGAAAAGATATCTGAAATAGTCACACCATCTGCTCTGATTCACCAGCTTGTACAGCATCCTCACTGCTCTTGCATGCCAGTCATCTCATCTCATCAACTCACAAGCTTCCCAGCACAGGAAATCAGGCCAATGACAAACACTCTGAGTTAAAAGCAAGCCTGTTTTAAGTGACATTTAAGGAAGAACCAAACTAGGAATTTAATTACTCTCAAGTTATTTGCTTTTCAAGTGATCAAATTCAAATTATCGCCAAATTCTTTTCCCTTTAACTCTTCTTCACATAGTGATTTTGATGTCAAATTCCAGCCGAGATACAAACCCTCCCAACAAAAAAGTATACGAAGTAATCGGACACAACCTCAATGATACCAGCAATAAGATATCTACAATTACTGTCTAACGGGTGAACACAAAAACTAAGAAACAGAGCATACAAATGAACATACTAAGAAAATTTTTACAAAGCACATTTAAATCCAGTCAGCTTCCAGTGGAGCTATTGTACTGCTAAAGTAAACAAACACACACATGCAGAGCCTACTCTATAAATAAACAATTCTTCTTGGTTGCTGCCTACTTGCAGTTTATACCCAGTCACTTCATTTGTTCCAATCATTCACTTACCTTGGTGCTTCAAAATAAAATAAAACGTTAAAATGTAAAGGAAACGTATAGAATTAACAGAAAACTACAGAATACAATAGCTCGTTCTCATAGAAAAGACAAGTCCTGAAGGATTCCTAATCTTGTTAAAGGTTCACCAGATAGTGAACTTTCACTATGGAGATTATCAACATATTGTTCATGTCCCATCTCAGGTATCGGGGAAAGCAACATCAAAGGCACCGAGAGTATCCCATTCCATTGCAGCACTAGGATGAGAAATCATGTAGAGTTGAAGGCATGTTTTAAAGGGGAAAAAAAACTGCAAACAGCTACTAAAAATCCAGAAAGCAAAAAACAGCAGAAGCCAGTGAATGTAAAAGCCAAAAATGCAGAAATCCTGTCGGCTTCCAGGAGTATCCCTCAACAGAAATTCTTTAGTTCACCACCACACTGCATCTTTTCCCTTTCTCAGGCAGTACCAAGTACAGTTAAAACTTCATCCTTCTCCTCAGTTGTGACTCAACAGAAAATGTTGTACTTCAGAGGCAGAGAGCTGTGCAGCTATTGCTACTTTACTCCTCCTTGTCAGC
The DNA here is from genome assembly GCF_000690535.1 of Cariama cristata. NCBI lineage: Eukaryota > Metazoa > Chordata > Aves > Cariamiformes > Cariamidae > Cariama > Cariama cristata. The sequence goes on from NW_009593746.1 coordinate 113,682, forward strand.
TGCTTACTGCCTAGCTCCTCACACACGCAGCCTCCCCGCTTCACTCGTGCACCAACTCTCCTTGCCTCGAAATGATTCTCCACTTTATTATCCATTCAGAAGGAAATACAAACTGATGGAGCCAATCTGACTAAAGACAAAACGCACTCCTTCGGCATTACGAGAGCAGGCAGTACAGTGCAGAGACACGATCTGTGCTGGAAAAGCACTCTGCCTGACTCCTGGTATCCTGCAAGAATGCGGAGCAGGGGGGCTGGGGAAAAAAGCCCAGGACACAACATAATTAACCAGCTCCAAGAAGATTCCTCGCCCAACTCTGATATAGATGTCTATTTTTGTATCTTCTGTTCACTGCCAGACTAACCCGCAAGATTCAGCGATTCCCTCACTGAAATGAATCGTACCCAGTTTCCAGGGAAGACTAGTACCAGCTCCTCTATAAGTGTGGGGGATTGAACACCCGCTGATCTCGCGTTTCCCAAAAATAAGTCACATTGTTACATAAAAGAATGACTGCAGAAGTGTTGTGCACAGAGTCAGATCCACTCACGTTGTACCAACACTTCTCTCCTGGGAGAGAGCAGCAGCAGGCACTCATCCTGCAAAAGCGCCTGAATCAAAGGCATCACGTATTTGCCTCACAAGCTGCTCCAGGGGTATCCAGCGCACTGCTGCTAAGAAAAATTTTCCTGGCCAGTTGATCCACATTCACATCCTCCTTTTCACAAACGCTCCCTTCATCCTGTCCCCCTTCTTCAGGTATCCAACATAAGCACACACCTCCTTGCCAAATGCTGTTTCTCTGCCTTTAGCACCAAAGGCACCGTATGGGAGCTGTGCACATTTCCTGATTTTGCTCAAGGACAACTCACTGCATCTTTCAAAACAAAGTATTTTCACAGTGTAGGGTGGGATTTTCAAGAGGCCTATATGACTTAGCTGTGGAAATGCCACTATCCTCCCATCTGCTCAAATACCTCCTACCTCTTTGTGAGCCAGCCTTGCTGTGAATGATACTTCCCCTCCCATCTCTTACCTATACCAGTATCAACTTTTATTCACCACTTCCTCCACAAGCATGACTGTCTTCCCAGCCCTGCTCTTGCTGCATAGGATATTCTCCTGGCACCTTCTACCCTCTGGTCCTGCAGCTCCACCCCAGCACCTTGCTGAATCATCAGCTGATGACAGCCAGGCTGGCGTTCCCATCAGCTCATTTGTTTGATGGATGTAAGCACAAGTTTTGCATATGGGTAGACTAACGCCATGGTTCACAATACTTTTGTCTCAGTAGCACCACTGGTGAACAGTAGTCCCCTTGCTCTTTCGACGTGCAGCCACAGCACTGCCCTTTGCAGTCGAAACCAGATATCAGGCCACTGACCTCCTTTCAGAGCCCTTGTAAGGCTGACGTTCCTCTGTGGTTACTCTGCATCCCCCAGAAAACCCTCCCTCTTTTTGCTCTTTCCC
>NW_009593746.1:115182-135256 GCF_000690535.1 Cariama cristata
GGGGCAGGGACCATAGGTCAGATTTTCAGAAGTGCTTTAGCTTTAAATGATTTTAAGAGTTTGACCTCCAGTTTCTCATTATACATTTGTACTCTGCCAGGAGAACAGGGCTCCTACCCAACTGAGGGCACTGAGTTCCACTGCAATAGAAATGATTGCTACTAAACACACCAATTATAACACTTAAGGTCAGAGCCAAAGCTCCATATCAAATTCATCTACATAAGGATGAAGACTGCCCAACTGAGAAAATAAAAATGCAATCCAAGATTTGCGTAGCACTTAGTATCTTCAAAGCACTGCATATGAGTAAGACAAAAAAGATCTTGCCAGGGGTCTCTTTCACAGCAATACTTTTAAAAAAAAAAAATATTAAGCATCCATCAGAAAACACTTTCTTATTCGCATAAGCCTCTATAGCACCTGAAGTATCCATTAGACAGCCTCTCAAGGCTTTCGTATCCCTTTTTCCAAAGATCCTTCTACAAGTGGACCAAATGTCATCTTGCCATCACTGCCTCTGTCCTTCACATCTCTTCCTTCCTTGGTCTTTGCCCACCCCTGCAACCATCAACACCAGACATTAGCACATCCACGTCAAAAATGCACTGGGGCCAAACACAATCCTCCAGCCGCAGCTCTTGAGATCCAAAGAGCCTGTGGCGATTTCCAACCACTGCCACATAAAATCCCAGTATTCCCATGGCTTCCTGATAAGAATAGAAAAAAACATGGAAAAAGCAAGCAAGTCTCATGAGACGAAGAGACAAGAGACATTGCTAATGGAGGTCATGAGCAAAGAAGTGCTGGAAAAATGTCACAGCCCCCATCACAGTTCACAAGGAGCTGGAGAGGGAAATGTGGCTACAAAAAGACAAAACCAGAGATGCTCTCAGAAGCAAGGAATATTGCACCTGTCAAACATCTAAAAACCCTTACCCTAATGCACAGGAGATTGAGACAGGCTCTGTTTTTCACAGATGTTTTGTTTATTGAAATAATGAAGATAATTCAGAATTGGGAAAAATAGGCACAACTTGCATCTAAAAAAAGCCTGTGAGAAAAAGTGTGTTTTACCTTAAGGCTCAGAGCACTGAGTTATTTGCCTTCTACTAGTGAAATAAACTTCCACTTAAAAATTTAAATACTTCTTAGTCCGATTTTTTAATTCGCCAACAGATTTTAATTTTAGGTTGAGCCAGCAGGGAATTATTAAAACTGATAAAGCCAGGCTCAGCTATATAGGCCAAATGCTTTGATGTCTGCAAGGTATACATTACCCTTTCTTCTTCATTATCTATTTCATTCCAACTTCCTGTAAAGTACTGAATTACTGATAAAATTGCAAAAGTAAGCAATTCCTTCATAAGTACGAGTGGATTAACCAAAGGAAAATGAGCACGCTCCAAGCACAGGTCCTGCTCCTCCCTCTCCCACACTCATACCCCTTCTCCCTGCAGGAAGACAAGCAGAACACTTCTATTGTTCTGGCTCTTGGGAAAGTATAAAATTGGGTGGCTAAGTAAATTAGAGGATACAAATGTCACATACAGAGATGAAACAAAGAGAAAAGGTGGAAAAAGTCACGAGAAAAAAATGGAAAAGTCAATGGAGAGAGTTTGTCTGGAACAGCAAGAACACATTCCGTCCAACTCACTCAGGTTTAATTCACCTCACAAATGGTCTCAGACATCTCTGTCCCAAGAGCTCTCTAAAACAAATTTTTGATTTGTTTCACTGGAAGAAAAGTAAGAACCAGCTGTCCCAAATTAAACTGCCTGCTGCATCTCCCTAAAGACAGAGTTCTGAGTAAGGTACTTTGAGTTCAGTGCTGCATTAGACCGCAGACGTTCAAATACATAGTGTAAAGTTTAACAATCGATTCAGCAGTGAAAACATGCGATTTATTATCTTCAAAGCGACAAGAAGATCAAATCAATCAGTCTAAAAGCAAAGTGTTAATGAAAAAACAATGACCTCCTGCTGTTTGACAGCTGTCCTCAATGAATACCACGCTTTGAGGAGCTGTGTATCACCACAATCTAAGCAGTGCTGCTGGGACAGAAGCCTGGAAGAGAGGGGACTGTATATTCCAAGGCGTTTAAAACTGCTCTGTCAATGCTGTTTCTGTCATTACAATAGCTCCAGAACACACTTATGAAACATGCTTAAGATGTTGCTTTCAGATGAAAGAACAAGTTTCTTTGAGAACGTGTCACTCAAAGCACTGATTCTTTCTTTTCCCCTACGAAAGGATAAGGCAAGGTGCAAGGACGACCTACAAGGTCAGAAGAGAACAAGGCAAAGGTACCTCCTACAGCACCTTGGAAACTGACAATGGCCAGACATGAGCCTTGAAACATTTGAAGAAAAGGAAGATCTTCTGCAAAGCCCCCAAAGTTCCTCCCATAAAAGTTGAATTATTTGGTTTATAGAAAGACAAGTATAGCACTGGCACATTGAAAAAAATGCTAAAGATCAGAGGTATTGGGACTGTTTACCTTCCAAAGAGACAGGCAACATAAGTCCATTTGTTGTGCACAGATAACACCAAACCACTGGCTGACTCATCTTCATAGGAAAGATGTTCACACCCCATGTGTTAACATTATTTGACTGTTAAGTATGTCTGCACATGAACATTTCTGAATTAACAGAAGGAAAGACTTTAACATAGCCTGAGAATAAAGGATATTTCCAAGACCAAGAATGTAGTAAGATTCAAGGAGTAGGATTTTTATAAGGTTAATGAAAAAATGAGTCAACATAGCACCAATGTTTTTGCAGAGCTATGAATCTTTACACTTCACGGTTTAGGCCAATCTTTATCAGGCAGGGATTGACCAGAGACCTTAGAGCTGCCTGCAATGAGTCCTCCCATCTCCTTCCCTCCAAGGTTGATGCTTCCACACCAGTCAAAAACTCCTCCAGTGGATAGAAGAGATCCAGTCTGACATGGGAACTTTTAAGGTGCAAAATCCTTAAGGGAGTGTTCGTCATAAAGTTAGAAAAGGTCAGATTAAAATCATCCTCCATTTGATTTGTTTACAGTCATCAGTGTCACTCACAAAGACAAAGCCTTTCCTAAGAGATACGAGGCCGCCCTTTAAATGCAAAGGCTAAAGCTGTTTGCCCTTTCTTGTCTCCATGTGGATGTTCACATTCTTGAGATACACAACCAAATACTATCAGCTCTGTAACCCAGCGCTTCAGAGGAAAGGCTATTTTTTTTTCCCCATCCGGTAACTTCCAGCCACTTTTGGGCACAAATAAGCATTACCTCCCAAGCACCACACTCCTTTCAGAAGCCGCTGTCGAGACAGTGCCAAGCCCACTCATCACAGCTCACATCAGCCTTCAAAATTAAAGACTTTAAAAGCAGAGCTGTCTTGAGTGACAGGCTCTCGGGTAGCATGTTGTCTCCTTGTGCCCCAGCAATGACCAACACAAACCCTTCTTAAACATATTCCTGAAAACAACTGAATGCCCCCAGAGGTCTTATCCTGGGTTTTGGCTGCCCATCTGAAAGCACGGAAGCCCTTCTCTAGCTGAATTGTCATTCCCCATTTTTAATCAAGAACTACAAGTAGAAGATGGACTCCCAGCAAATCTATGTTGCCCTCCGCAACTCAGCAACTCCAAAATTTTACCAGCTGGGTTCCCCCATTCCAGAAACAACTATTATATTGGCTTTTAAACTAAAGTCAGCTTGAATACCTTAGGTCAACAGGCAATGAGGAAGCATTTATAGCAGAGAAAACTCTCCCTCTGCTGCCTCATCCTTCAAATTACATCTCTCATCCTCCTAATGGCATCCCAAACATAAGGACTTGATATGTCATGAAATTGGAAAATTATAATCAATGTCTTAATTGCACATGTAATTAAATAATCAGCATCATTAAAATGCAAAAGCATCTGAGCACAGACATATGATGGGGGTGAAAAAACCTGAAATTATACTCTCAGTTAGAGCTGTAATTGCTCTTTGGATCAAGAAACCTGGGAAGGAAAAGTTGCAGATGCTGTGAAATGTAGACCTCAGGTAGGCACAACAGCCTTCAAACATGAACGAGTTGAGAAAAGCACAAGGGAAGTAAACTATTTAGCATTTCTATTTTAAATACAGATAAAGAAATAACAGGCTTAACTTGCAGCAGTGAGAAGCTAGGTTAGGCATCTGGAAAAGCTTTTAATCATAAGTGAGCATGGATCGTCTAGGGAAGCTACAAAATCTCCATCCCAGAAGGTTTTAACAAGAGGGAGTATATGCATTTTTCAGAGATGCTTTTCAGAAAGATAGAGGGTCTAGTTAATCTCTTCACATACTGCCTGGGTCTTGGTTTTATTGCTCCTTACCTATATAATTGCAGAACCTGCCCCAGGTAGGAAACTACATATACCTGGTAACACATATACCTGCCAACAGGCATGAAGGTGCATTACTCCCCACACATGGTCTGCACAACAACCCAGCTGTCAACAGCACAAAGACTTAGTTCAAACACTGTAGAGCATGTTTTCCTATCTGAGCTTGACAGCGAGAACAGGGAAAAAGGTGCAAAAGGTGGGTCTAACACCTAAGGATTTGGCTACAGGAATTCAGTTCCTTGGCCCTACAGGGTAGCATCCAGTATGAACTTACAGACAATTCCTTCTCCGGTTGCAAGTAAACCCCCTTCTCAGCAAGAAGAGAGAGTGTTCTACTGCTTTTAATATTGTTTCCTTCATGTTATTCAAAGCATGACCACATGCATTATTTATCATATTGCAGCCAGGCCCTAACATTACATGCAGCTACATCACCATCAACATGCAGCGGGCTAAGGAGTATTCTTTGCACTCATCATCATATTACTCAAGTAATTCAAGCATGAATTAGTGTTTTCAAAGCATACCTGTGAAGTGAAAAAGTCAGCATTACAACTGAAGAACGAGGGCAGAGGCAGGTCAAGACCTTCTCTGTTTGGACATCCATCTCAAGATAACAAAACCCTGATTTCTCAGAGTACTTAAGTTTGGAGCATATCAAATTCTGTTAGTCTGGCTTCCAGCTACTTCACTTACGGTCTGATGGCTCATTTCCAGAATCTTAAACCAAATAACCAGAAATCAGTTCATGGATCAGAGGGAGACGCAATGGAAAAACCCTTTTCAAAAGCCGCCATGGCTTGTCCGGCACCACGTAACAATGTTACCAAGCATGTTTACCAACAAAATTACAAAGCAATGCCCAGGTACCTCTGCTGACACATTGTACCCCCTACCAGCACTTCCATGGATGCATCAACTTTCAAAAAGCACGGAAAGTATCTTTTCAACTACACTACCTTTGCCTTTATGACTCCTGGCTTAAAGAATATGCTTTTCTCTGTAGGTAGGAATAATAGTATATTTGTATTCCCTGCAGAAGGTAGCAGTTGATCAATGAACCAAAATACCCCATAAATACTTGTTACGAACCACACATAAGCCTCTGTAAGTCTCTGAGGACACCATTAGCATTGGCATTGCCCAAGAAAAAAGGGGCACTGCCACATCGTAGCTCTGACAAAGCCAACTCCAGCAATCACAACCCTACCAATAAGCTCAGACACAGCTTTCACACCTCCAGTAAAGGCATTTGACAGGTTCTACAAAACGGGCCTGAATTAACTGGGTCTAGAAACCCAGTCAGTCTGCTCCCATGATTGGGAGGGACAGGGGAGGAAATCCAATGCAAAAAATGCAAATGACTGGATTTAGAAAACCTCTGCAAGGGATGAAAATTGCACTACAAGCCAGGCTTTGATTACATTGCTGACCTAAGTGAAGTGACTGAGAGACCAATTAGCCCCTGTGGTAAGTCTGTGACAGAAGGGACAAGCACAGTTTGACCAGAACACACCCAAATACTGAGCAGGGATGGCGAGGGGTCATTCCAGTAGCTGCTGTCTCTGTTCTGTGCTCTCAGGTCTAGCAGTTGTCACAGTTGTATATTAACTAGTTATTACTACTGCAAGCTAAAAATAGAGTGACTTAATTAGGATGAGTAACATGTATTCATGTCACAAAATATGAAGGAGAGGTATACTTGCTTTAAATTAAGTTCCTTAAATTAGGCATAACAAAATTCAGAGTGAATACACCAGCCAATCTATAGGTATTTGTGTAGACAAAATTGGATCCTTCAAGTACCCACTATATGAGATACCACAAAAACACTTGCCTGTATTTCAATCTGCTGCACTAACAGGATATACTGAATAAAAATAGAAAAATTTAAATAAATTGCAATAAAGTTTAGCATTCCCAGTTTCTCAATAACAGTTTTTCAAAAACGTCTCTGTTATCTTAAAATACAAGGTGAATATTGACTCATTAACAAAAATAAAAAACAGATGGAAACATGGTTAAAATAAACTGATCTTTTACATAAAGCAACCTCTATTTGTATTTCATATATTCTTGTATGTAACAACTTACAACTTAAAGTATTGACTGAAGTGAGCCTAAATAGATAAATCAGTTCAATGCTAAAACTAAATTCCTTTCTAGCTGGATAGCTCTATTATCTCCTTTTTAGTACACATCATCGATTTTGTCTTGATAGTCTCCACTGCTTTTCAAGCTCTTCAAGAAAATAATTTTCCAGTGTTGGCTTTTAAAAACTTTTAATGAATATAGGTTTGATTGCAATTTACTGTCTAAATAAGCAACTGAAATCCCATGGGGAATTTTTAAATCTCATTTAAGAACAAACTTGTTTACAAACTACACCATATTTTCTGAAACTGTTACCACTTGAACATTTGTCAGAAAACAAAATCATATCTGTGACAGGTTCATTACCAGGCATGAGTCACGAATAACTACTGTTCTTCAAGAAACCCCTCACACAGTCTAGCATCCTTAATATCTACCACATAACTGCATAGAAAGGCCACCATCCAAGAGGGGCTGCAATATGATTTTTACAATTTTACTTCAATGACAGCATCTAAGTAGCAAATATCTCTCCTACGCACTTCTGCTTGTGCTCTGAAACCCACAGGGTCCTGCAACGTGGCACAGTTTGGCAGAAAAGGCAGACAGGTGGGCAGTGTGAACATGGGGAGGCCACACTACAAAAAATAGTTACAAAGGCTGTGGTTCCACGGACTTTTCTCACAGCCTACTTAGAGGCTTCCTGGATGATGAAGTCCCATTCTTTGCTCCCACAGGTGACTGTCATATGATAGCTTTCATAAACAGACCCATTTTTAGATTAATTAGAAACAGAAAGGGCAAAGAAACCCATTTGGAAGCTGTACACTAACAATTAGAAAAATCATTTTCTGATTTCTAGCTCGGGTTTGTTCATAACCAGCTTATACCCTTCTGTTCTTGTGCTAACATTAACCTTTAGTTTAAATAGCTGTAAACTTGCCAATATTTACTCCCAGGCTCTATTAGTACATGGCAGCAACATCCGCTCTCAGCTTCCAGTCTGCTAAGCTCAGCCATACTTGTTTGGTCTCATCTCACACACCCTTGGCACCTCCACTCCCAGGACCACCCCAGCATCCGCTCTCCCACCTCTATAACCTACTCTCTGATTTTTGCAATAGTCCCCATCTTCTCCAAATCATTTGATGGCTTCCTACATGGCATATTAGCAATATTATAGAAGTACAGGCAGATGAGACCTGCTGCCCACTTGGTCTGTCACAGTGTAGTACAGAGTACAAAGCAGCATGCAATTAGTATTTTTACTAATTTCCCATTTGCCAGGCAGTAATACTTTCTTTCCCAGTTAATACTGCAGCCTCTGCCCTACACCTATGAGGGCAGACTAAATAAGGGTACAGACACCCAGAACAGCCCTTCCTCCTCCCTATCTGATCCAATGCATGAGAGTGGCTTAAATAGGATCCTCCTGTTTTTAACAGGATACTCCCCTAGCTCAGAGCGCAGAACCACTGCTCACCTGGTACCACATCATCCTGCAAGCCAGAAGGCACAAGCTACCCCCTGTACAGTAAGAGACTCACTGCCTATGGTGCCCCAGTAGCACTCAGACTAATCACAGCCCTTCCAGCATCTGGTACCTGCACGCTTCAGCAACAGCTGAAAATCTCAAGCTACATTTGGGATTTCAGCCCAGTTTTATGCCTAAATTATCTTTAGTTTTATAACACACAAAGGATGAAGCTGTCAATGCACTCAGGAAATTCTCCCTGCAGAACAGCTATCCGATACCTTGATGTTCTCAAGCGTCTTTCAGCAGAGGATGCATGTTAGAAAAACAGCTCACAGACTTCCAGGAAAGGCTGCAGGCATTTCCTTACAGATTCAAAAGCCAAGGAGAGGAAGAACTTTACCATGTGCAAGTTTCAAATGAAACCAGTTGGGAACCACCAAAAAGCCCTTTTGAAAGTGCCCGTGATTAACGATCACAGCAATGGAAGTGAACCCACAGCTTGATGCAGATCAGGCTCCTCTGATCAGTCCTCCCCAATGTCACAAAATTGTTCAGACTCTAAATATGAGCAGACAGTAGACAACTTCTCGGTGGCCATGATATGTCTTAAAGATCCTGTTTAGATGCCAAGAAAGGAGTCTGGGTGCAAAGAAAGTTCTTGTATCACCTGGCAAGAGCTACATCCTAATGGGCAGCATTCATTTGTTGCATCACAAAACCTTCAAGTGGCTTGAATTCAGTAATTCATCGAAATTAAAATGTGCAGAAAATAAAATTCCTACTCTATTTTACATACTATGTAGCATCAGCCAGAACTGGAGTCCTGCTGTCTTCAGGCATTACATTAAGCATTATTAACAGCATTTTGACTTCCAAATGCCACTTTTACAACAGGGTGGGGGGTGGGGGGGGGAAGCAAACATCTGACTTAAATCTAGATGCACAATACTAGAAGATTCCAGTTACAACAACCCTTACACAACTTCAAAAATTAGCTCTCAAAAGCATGCAATGCAATCCTGCCCTACATCTAAACAAGTTGTGTAACCATTCAGCTTGGAAAACAAGAAGCAAGTGAAAGAAAAACAACTCTAAAAGACAAAATTGTCATGTACCAAACCCCTTTTTCTGACCTACTGCCTTTTACTGTGAAGTTATGATGTTATTCAAAGTGTTTGCTAACATTGCATGAATAGTTAATGCTTCATTTATGATGCTCTCAGCCACTGCTGGTTAGCTCCTCTTTTCCCCAGACCTGTGCTTTCTAAGTCAAAGCCCACTGCTATCTCTCCAGTACAGCATTTCTTGTACAGATTGCTTCAGTAATACACAACACTGGGAAATATCCCCTCCTCCCACACAGAGCCTTAAAAATAAGAGTGTGAAGTCTGGCTCTCCCAACAGCCAATGCTATTTTTAAGGGCTGCATATGTGGCAGGTAGGAGTCCCCCCACCCACCTCTCCCATTGCACCCCTATTCTGAGCAGGAGGAACTGACTTACTCCAATGCTAGATAAAGCGCTCTCAATTTCTACTGTTGAGCACCATGTACGAGTGCCAGGTCAGGACACCACAGCGTTCTGTACCCCACTCCATATCAGACACAAGCCTCTACCAACAAAGCACACTGCCGTAATTCTTTCTGCCATTACACCCCCAAAACAAGGTGCAAAAAGGGGAGTTTTGCATAAGGTGGCAACGGTTGCCTCAGCTCCAACATTTTTAGTATTCTTCTGAAGCCTTTGGTATATACTATTTAGAGGATTTGGTCCACTTCCCAAACAGATCTGGGTTCCGTTTTTCCTGAAAGCTTCAGACAACAGCTGCAGCACAGCCTGAGAAAGGACCAGCACTCGCTCGACAAAGTATTTGGAAGAGTCTTGGTACAAACGTGAATGCAAGCTGGGCAGCACCAGACAGGGGACAAGAGCTTGCTGTAGTTCATCCTGGTTCAGAGGTGCTCTCTGCACATGGATACTTCCTTCAGCCTGCAACATGCAAGTCACTTTTGGAGATAACAAACACAGAAATCACTGTGACCAGACTGCCAAAGATAAATGATGCCAGAGAGAAAAAGGCAGCAATTCCAGGTACATAGTTTAATTTGGAACCTAGGAGCTGTACAAGATATAGGTCATCTATCCACACCACCAGCCCACTGCTGTCACTCACATCTTGCTCAATGATCAGCAAGGGTACAACTTCCATGGAGGAAAAGGAAGGTGACTAAAACACTTTTTCCTTCAGAAAACACCAACTTCTCAGAATCAAAATCTGCTTTACACGACCATGATTAATTTGAACAGGAGTGTTTCTCTGGTCTAAGAGGTCTAAACGGGACCAGGAGTACAGGGAACAGTCATTCCCTAGAAAAGCGTTACAGGTTAGCAGTCAATGCAGTTTTCTAAACTGGGGGAAACCTAGGTTAAAATCTCAGTATTGCCCAGTTTAGATCAGGAACTAGAGTCCTATTCCCCCCTGATTCTAGATATATTGTAGCTTAAAGTGCTGGCTTTTCCACAGAGAGGTCTTCCATCTGTCAGATCCCGGTCAATCTCAAAAAGTCAAAATCCAAATGTCTAACCTCCTACCATCCCCAAACCACTCCCAATTTGCAAAAGCAGCAGCCACTTTCCATCCAGCTTCACTCCAGAAGTCAAACACACACACACGAAGTGTTCCAAGTAAAAAAAAAAAAAAAAAAAAAAATTGATATAATGGCAGACTATGCATCCCAGTACTATCATTATGACCTTACATGTCAGAGAACAGAAGCATACAGTTCAGTCAAAATGTATTACTTGAACTTAAAGTGCAGCACTGGCACAAAGAAAGAGATGCACCCGACTGTGAATCATTATCATTCCCTGTTTGTAAACTACATCCCAGATGTTCATAAACACCTTCCCTTTCTTTAAGGAAATCAATGGAATAAACCTTGGAAGAAAAGTAAATTATACTTGGATTCCCATTCAAAGGCTTCATAAGAATTTTGACTTATAGATGTAGAGTTTACAATACAAAACTAGAGAAGCAAAGCTGTAGTCCTGAACACTACTATAGATCAGGAAAAGAAATAAGATGTCAGGATACTTTGGCCACTCGTGGAAGCTACCCCTGGTCTTGCAAGCCCACAGGAGGCTTGCAGTGAAAAAGTAAAATAGCATTGTAGAAAAGTTAGCTATCCACTCTGCAAACTCCTGTTATGACTAAGAAAATTCCACAAGTTCGTTTGGTTTTTTTCTAACCAGCAACAAGAAGGTATGGAGGAACTCTGCTGTCACTGAAGGGGACAGATGTCCTGTGTGCTGAGGAATACAGACCATCAACATCAAAACTGGTTTTTAGCAGAAGTGAATAGAAGTTGAGTGTCAGTACATTGATAGGTTCAGAGAAGCTTGCAGAAAATCCTGTTAGCAACTGAACAGGCTCCTAGCTGCTGTGGTCATTATGAAAAGCATTTCTGACCAACACGTTGCTCCACAGGAGAGCATTTCCTTAACTACTCTAAAAAGGGCAAGGCTGCTGATTTTTCCCACTGACAATGAGGCTATCAAAAAGCTATTCAAAAATCACAATAGCAGCTAATAAAGGCACAACACTATTTTCTTGTGTGTACATACAAATAATTATCTCTTTGTTGTAACGTAACTATTAATATTAATTGTAAAGCAGGTTAAAAAATGATAGTAGGTCTTCGAGAATCTCAGTAAGGATAAATAAACAACCATTTTATTCCAAACAGATGGGAATATGCAGGTATCTTATTTAAGACACTTCGAGATGAAACAAGCTTTTCCTCCTCTGAGTATAGCATGTCAGCTGAATCTTCCCTTGCAGAGAGGCAACCAGAAGAGACAACAGACACAGGTTGTTCAGTCACTGGGGAATCACCCTGCACTAAAAGCTGCCTTGGGAAAGCCATGAAGGGCTTTGGGGAGTCCCACAAGACTTGCCAGTCTGCAAACTCAGATGCAACACAGGGAAGTATGATTATGGTAAGGGGAGATAGTAGAACCTTTCACTACTTCTGTATTTAAAAATGTTTTCTAAATAATTATTGTTGTGCAATCCCTACGGGATATGAAAGCCACATACGCATTTTATAGATAAGGTATGCAGAAAGCATTGGACTGTCATTGCAAAAACAGCCACCTGACAACAACGGTCTACACTACAGCTGGCAGCAGCCTTCTGATCGTGCCTTACCTACACAGACCTGATCTCCTCTCTGGTGTAGGAACAGTGATTTCATGAGCGCAAGGGTGTTCTATAGATCCTCACCAATCCTGATGCCTAGGACATCTGATCCACAATGCTGCTATTTTGGTGGAGGTTAAAGATACCCTTCATAAATACAACAGGTAGAAAAGAAGGAAGACATTTAACTGGAGAGGTAGTTTTTCTATATGAAGAGAAGTTTCTAGTAACTCTGTTAGAGTCACAGTGCTTCAGCTTTCTGCCTTGCCAGTGTGTGGGAAGCTTTGAAAATGCAGAGCTTACTCATCTTCACGGGACTGATAAAGAGACACCTAGGCAACAAAGCTTAAGGGAAATAAAATGCTCAAAGTGAACTATTGCATGGACTGCACAGTTCACGAGAGGTGGAAAGGGACAGTCACTAATCTTCTGGTGACTGGCTCAAAGCAGGCATGTCCTCCACTAGCCATCTCCACTGCTGTGCAGTACATCAGAGGGCTGGAATTCACATGTGGGGAGTGGGGGCAGGCAGATAACTTACAATGAAACTAGCAACCAAAACTGGCACCAGTTAGTGCCTTGCTGGTCTCCTGACTAACCGTGGAAGTCCACAAAAGACTCTTCAGGGCACCCCATGGCTACGTAAGACGGGAAGAGCAGTGGTTTGCACCAACAGTTTGCTTTCTCAAAATAAAAATAGGGCTTCACACTCCAAAATCAAAATCACACTCCTAATACAAAGCCCGCCCTGGATCAGGACTTTTAAAAGTAAGACCCTGATGGTTCTCAAGTATCTGCAGGTACTTGATCAGAAGTGCTGACTGTGAAGCTATGGGGCATGGGAAAATAAGACTGAGGATACGACTGCGTACCTCTAAGACTAGAGGAGAATAGTTATTTAGTCCCTCCCGCTGCAGATGCTATCATATTCCAGAAGAACAATGTCGTGAACTACATCTGCCATCTCACTATGTGATCTAGTTACACAGCAGTCAAAAAGAACAGACTATTGACATTTAACAGGGAAAGACAAAGATTAAAAACAAAATAATTGGTATAAAATAGCTTCTAAAAGAAGAAAAACCAAGGAGGAAACACTGCTCCATTGACTTTGGTTTTGAAATCAAAACAAATAAATTGATGTATTTACCCTCCTGACACGAAAGAGAAAAATTATGCGTAAGACTTCCCCTCCCCGTAAACAAATTCAATATAAGTGGATAAAATCCCAGACCCCATATCCTCTTGTAATACTTAAATATACTTGAAAGAATTGGTAAGAGAGGCAATTTGATGATTTGACTGAATTTTGCTCTTCTCCAGTCTGCCAATTCTTCACATTATACAAAACTCAGATTCAAATGTGTGTAATTTTAAAAGTCACACAACCATGTCTCTAGCTGAAGGCTATTTCAGTTAAAGAGGGCTGCAAGTTGAAGATGCAATAGCTGTGTGTTTGTTCTTCTTCTGGAAAAGAAGCTCCCACAGAGGGAGTGCAGCACACGAGCTATCAATTAATCCCTCTTTGTAGACAAAGTTCTAAGTGTGAAGGTGAGAATTATTGAGTCATTCCTCTCAGGGATGAAAACCCTAGTTTGATTCTGGCATAATTAAGATTCCTCTTCACAAACACAGAAAGAGAACAAGCAAAACAGCAGAAGTTAAAAAGAAACATGCATGCTACCACGAAGTTTTTTTAACATGCACAGTTACAAATTTCTGTGCCATTTTATAACTGTGAAGTCTTAATTAAAATACTACATTTCTCTGACTCATGGTGCTGTAGGATGCACGTATATTATTCACATGAATATTAATCTGTTCCCAGGTGGGAGGCTGAATTGCTCAGGGGATTTATAATCACGTAACAGATGGAAACTTCTTGGGTATTTTTTTTTCTTTCTTTCAAATTTCAGCCAGATCATTAACAATTAAGAGTCATAAGAACCATTTCAGTCCATGAGCTGGAGCTCCACACCTATTAATGAAATGATGTTGCACATTGAGGAGGAGAAATATGGAGAAGAGCTGGAGGCATCACTCTGAACATTAAGGACATAAGCAGCTACTCTAAGCGCAGAAATAAAAGAGAAGGATAGTCCTCTCAAAAGCTTCTAGGTAATGACAGAAGATGGGAAGATGTTAATTGGGTGATCAGAGAAATGAGACATGACCTTTTCTAACTACCAACAGATTCACCTGGTTAGATTATCATCACAAGGACTTTTAAAATCCTGATACTCACCTGGATAGTCTGTATTCATATCACTGATTTTCACACAAGATCTAGGAACAAGCAGATGATGCACAAGGTGCAGAAAGCAACTAGCAAAGATGCTCTTCTGGATTTGAGCAAAACTATAGAGAGAAATGAGGATGCAAATGCATCTGAGAAAACTGTGACAGTCTTCCTGATACCTTAGAAGGAAAGGCATTAGACAAGCTAGAAAAACACTATGTAATTCAAGAACACAAACTAATAAAAATCAGAAAATCAGTAGCTACAGCTCATGAGCTTAAAGGCCCAGGGAGTTCAAGAAGCTGTTAACAGTTAATGAAACAGCATTAGGAGACACCAAAAAAAACACAAAAAAAAACCCCAAAAACCACCAAAAACACACAAGCTATCCCAGCGAAGAGGAAGGAAAGGACCTGCTCCCTCTTCGGACCACGTGAACTCTCTTCTTGAGGAAGTTTTTAAGGACAAGCATGATTGCACAGGAAAGAAATCAAAAGGCCGAAGCACAAAATTAAACACCTAGCAGTGAACACACAACATGACAAAAAAACCATGGCTACTACTCATAGGGAGACAAAGCTATCATCAGGTGGCATTCAGAAGGCTGGAAGACTTGATGCCTTCATTGCTTCAGGTCTTCACTGACAGGGACAACTGCAGCCAGGCAGCTGACAGAATTAATAATATTTAAAAAAAAAAAAATTTAGCAAGTTATAAAAAAAAAAAAGACTGCAGTAAAGGAAAACAAATTTGAAAGTAAATATAAGGTAGCTATTTCTAAGTCAGCTGGCCCTGAGAAATCTTCATCCTCAAGTACTAGGTTGCAACACCGACAATCACAAAGTGCTAAGAACTTGAAAAACAGGCAATTGAAGATTTGAAAAGGGCAAAGCAAGCATTTATGCTTAAAAAATAGAAAGAGGAAGACTCAGATAATTATGAAAGTGCTAACTTGACTTCCCTCACTCCCTGGGAATTGAAGACTGGAACAAATAATCAAATTATTTGCAAATCTTCTAGAACATAAAAAGGAGAGAAATAACAGCAAGCATGGTTTCAGCAAGAGTAGAACTGTGTCAAATGCATTTAACTTCCTTCTATGACAAGGTAAATTAGTCTTATGAGTAGGAGAAGAACAGTAGAAGTTCATCCAGACCTCAGCATGTAAAAACTGCTAAATTAGATGCAAACACACTGCAAAAAATCAAACTCAGTGAAACCAAACTCAAAGAATGTATCAAGCAGGGTCCCTCAGGCAGCTATAGTAGCACAGAGCCTGGCAGCTTGGGTACTACACAACTTTTTCACATACAACTTGAAGGATTTGTAGGCATAACAAATTAGGAAGAGACAGACAGCTATGTGCTTAAGGAGTAAAAAAAACAATTCTATAAGAACAAGTGCAAAGTCATATTCAACTGTAATCCAACACAAATATAGGGTAAGGAACAGCTGACAAAGCTCTTCTTCAGAAGGAACATCAGCTCTGGAAAGGATAAGAGGCTAACTATCCATCAATGTTAGTCTGCAATAAAAAGGCACCACCACAGCAGGATACTTGATATCTTGGGATATCAGGATCACAGCCTGGAGAACAAAGTCTTCATTGCTCTGTAGCGCACATGAGCACACTCTCAGCTGGGTTTCTACATTCAGCTTTGGACACTGCAGTTCAGGAAAAAAAAAAGAAAGGAAGTGTATGGGGGGGAAGACAAGCTGATTACAGACTGCCTAAGGAAAAAAACCTGACAAGAAAAGGCTAAAAGAAAAAGGGTATTTAGTGAACATGAGAAAAGTGAGTGGAGCTTTGTCCTCTCTTTGCAGCAGCCCTTCACTATTCCAGAGATGAAGGGAATCCATTCTGCTCCTTTACTACTTGTCGTAATCATGAGAAATGGATTTATATGGCACAAGAGATCTAGAGCAGAGGTTAGAAAAGGCCTTTGGACAGTAAATACAGCTAAGCCCTGGAGCAGGCTGCTAGAAAGCTCTCTCTCTTACATTTTTTTGTTTTAAGGGAATTTTGGATCAATAGTTGTTAGGAGTGGTCAAGGCAAAGTAAGTCATGACATTTTGCTATCCTAACTAAATCAGTGTTCCTGTAACAGTAATCTCAAAGCATGTCTTCCTTCCAGTTCAGCAGAAACACAAAGACTGATGCTGAACCACCTCAGGCACCTTGTACTCTCTCAGGAAAAAAAACAGAGGTATCCAGGGAGAGCCATCACTGCATCTCTTGTCCATTCTAGTATGTTTGTGCACTTTTTTTCCATAAGCCACAGAACTAAGCTGTTTTGCTTGCATGCTCTACAAAACCACAACAGAAGTTCCTTTTCTTCTTAGATACTAACAGTGGTCTTAAATTTCACTTTCCATTGCATACTGACAGTTTTGACCCAAATCCCCTCTGCTCAGAAGCAAATTAACACAGTAATTGTTAGAGAGTAAAGAATTTACAATCCAGATAAGACAAGGGAAAAACTATTTCTCCTATGGCACTTCAGATGCCTTCCCAAATGAAAAAAAAAAAAAAATCCTAAAAATTTGCAAGAAATCCACAAGAGAAGGAAAAGTCTTGCTACTGATAGATAAATACTGTAAAATAATTTCTTATAAAAACAGTAGAGCTCTAGCAGAAAGTAGTATTTCTAAATGAAATATATTAACTCTGCACTTCTGCACTTTGGGTAGTAGGCAATAGTTTATCATCTATAGAATATGAACAGCATATGTTATCTTTCTGTGGGCATACAGATGGATGAAAGCATAAGACTTAAAAAAAAAACCCCACAACTTTTCAGCTCTTAATCGCTGTTTTCTAAAACAAGAGTGTTTATACTGTTGAAGAAAATGTCACAACCTTTTCCTTTTGACTTCCCAAATCAAGATTATTTATTTTTAAATCTTACTTTCATGAGATGGAAATACCAAGACTTATTATACACCCACTTTCAATTAGTATATATAAAAATATTTGATGTAAAGCTTCCCAAGGAACATTTTCACATGACAAGTAATACAGACAACTCCTACTAAGCTAACAAGCTATCCTCAACATGCCTTGAGAAAAAGTCTTCATTTCGAACAGTTTAACACAAACCATTTAGTTCCAGACATTATTATTACTATTTACAAATTCAGAGCTAATTTCTCTGCTTCTGCATCTTTCTGATATTCATCTCTAGTTCCACAATGATGCTCAAAATGTTTGATAGAATTAGATAGCTCTGAGCCCATCACAACATGCTGCAGTCCTATACAATACATTTGATTAAATTTTTGTCTGCAAACATCAAAACTGTAAGAGGTGTCTTACAAGGAACAAGAAATTAAACCTTCAGCCACAGATCTAAAATGCAGGTAGCACAGAGGAGCAGCAAAGCAATACTCCATCCTACCTCTTGAAGCCGCAGACGAACTTTGCTAATGGCTCTAATCCAATGGGCTCTTGCTGGAGGAAATGGTGGTGGCTCGTTGTCACCATGGTAGCTTAAAGGCAAGAAACAGAAAATCACTATATGAAAAACATTCATCTGTAGTACTCAAGATTCAACGTTACACAGTTCAATCACAACTTCAGCTCTAGAAGCTGAAGTAACCAACAGGCTCTGGTCAACACAACTCTGCACATGCTCTAGGAAGTTAGAGACTAAAGTAGACATTTCCTTACACGTAGGAACCATCTTGGAAACTGATGAGCTGAAAGAGAGAAGCTAGGATACAATCCAGCCCCAGGAGTAAGATCATGTTGGTCAGAACATCACTAAAGAAGCCCAAGATACCTGAACAAGCCAGTTCAACACGTTACTATCATAACTGCACATACACAGAGGCAGATGGAAGATTATCCATCCCCATGCCTATTGCAGGTCCCTTCTAATCACTGCCTCTTCCTACTCATGCCTACTGCTACAAATTTACAGCCGCTCTTCAGTGGAAAGACTGGCAGCAGGCCTCAGCTGTGTTTTTCCCCATTCATTACACCTTTCTCACTCCACGCTCTCCTACAGCTTTTCAAGAGAGCATGTGCATCTGGCAGTAATCCTCCATCTCAGTGCCCCACAGCACATTTTACACTCCCTAACCTCATGAAACATTGGGCCTTTGCTTGCATTCCTTCTTTTGTATGTCACTTAGGTGTAAACCACCAAAACAATCATCTTTCCCTGTCTGCAAAGCACCCTGCACTGCTGACAGTATTAAAAAAAAAAGTAGCTGAGAGCAACATGCATCCATGCTACACATCTAGCTCAGGTGCAACTCTAAGGATCAACATTCAGAGCTCAGTTCCATGCATACTCCATGGAGACAGGAAAGCAGTGCCAGAGCGTGGACAGAAAGGGAGCCCGTGATGCAGGAGTGTCCAGGTTAGATGCCTAAATCAGCCTGAAACAGACTATGTGAATAACCTTTCCTGTGAACAAATATAGGCCAGTCATTCTGGGACAAGACTCCTGCTGCTCTGTAAGGAGAAGAGGAAAGTGAGACAGAGTTTAAAACCAGTGTAACACTTTTTCTAGTCTTGTTTTCCTTTTTTCATCTTCAGTGTAAGGCTTGCCTACACAGGAACTGCTGTGGTTAATTCTCTCATATAAGTACAGTGACACAAGCTGTACACTCCAAAGGGTACAGATAGGTAAACATCTTTCCATGGGTCTAACTGAACCAGATTAAAACAATCCCCCATATTCATGACAGTATAACCGTAGCCACACCAGGGGCTGCAATGATTTGATTACCTCAAGCAAAAAAGTCACTCCCAAAATTAAGTAGTGAAATTTTAAAGTCCTGTAAAACCTGTAAAAAACTCATCACACTACTCCTCCAAACTTAGCTGAAATACTTTTGAAGACTGTTTTCAATACTGCTGACAGCTTGGAAAGCCCAAGTGTAAGGACAAGAAAAGCTGCCATAGTGAGTCAGAGCAACATGTCTATTCACATTGTAATTCTACAACCTACAACTACATAAACACTAACTCTAATTGTGGTAGCCTACTACACAAGAAAGGAACTAGTGCAGCTCTAACCATGACTACATGTAGTTCTTGGTTGCTCACACATAAGCTTGATCACACATCAGCAATGGAAGCAGCTATCTTTGGGCCAGACTACATTCATCAAACCAGAAACAAAAAATACAGCAAATGAGCTTCAAGGCACTAGCAGACATTCCTTTTTACATACATAGCAAACACAGTTTAAGCTTAGCCAATGTCTCATAAATAATTGGTCCTGCACATAAATATGTTTCACAGACCAGCGACATCAAGTTAGTTGTTAGAGAAGTCTGCAAGAACAATGTATGTAATTTGCCCAGGAAATAGCAAAGAGAGGAATCCTCTTTGAATGACTTAAAAAGAACTCAGTAACAGTTAACACCTACCTCACTTGGGCTCCTGCATCAACATCCTTGGGTTTCTCAAGTTCCAGAGGTAACTTAGCTGCAGAATGGTCTGTGCATTTCTCCTCTGTCTCGCAGACCTTCTCCTCCTCTCCTTTGGTGTGAGGCTCCTCTTGCTCCCTGAGCCATGCCTGACCATCCTTCCGGTAGCTGCCTGAACTGTGGTAGGAATGATCTGACTCTCTTTCCTGGTGATCATCTTCTTGCTCAGAGCCATGGGCACTTTCATGGGAATGGTCCAGCTCACTTAGGTGAGAGCTTCCCTGGCTGACATTACAAGAGGAGCCATA